>NW_004949108.1:8756443-8761581 GCF_000317375.1 Microtus ochrogaster | reverse complement strand
ATAGATAGATAGATAGATAGATAGATAGATAGATAGATAGATAGATAGATAGATAGATAGATAGATAGATGATAGACAGACAGACAGACAGACAGACAGACAGACAGATAAGTAGATAAAGAATACATTTTATTTCTGAGACAGCAATATTTTTTATTTTATTTTTGGCTTTTCGAGACAGGGTTTCAGGGTAACATCGCTAGCTGTCCTGGAACCTGTAGACCAGCCTGGCCTCAAACTCACAGAAATCCACCTGCCTCTCCCTCCCGAGTGCTGGGATTAAAGCCTTGCACCACCACTGCCCAGCCTGAAACATCAATATTTAAGACAGGGCAATATCTTAATTCTACACAGAGTCTTCAAAGCCAGCTAGCTTGGGTAACACAGCAAGATCCTGTGGTAAGTGTAGGAATATTTAGACTGTAGCTCAGCAGTGGACCAATTTACTTGTTTGTGTGAAGTCTCAGGCTCAGTGCTTAGTACCAAAACTAGAAAAGGAAATGCCATAAAGTTTTCTTTCTTTCTCTCTCTCACTGCAGCTTCCTTCTGTATTCACATTCAAACTGACACTAATAACCAAATAACTCTAACTGACCATCTCAATGGGATTTCTCGGTGATGCTGAGGCTCACATGATGTGATTTTAATTGTTTTAGGGAGAAAAGTTTTGAAGCATGCTCACGTCTTTCTCTTCCTTGGATTTGTTACCTATTTTGGCTGAATGTGTGTTCAAGCAAGTCATTTGAAAGCTTCCCTGCATGGTAGACTTTATGAGCCTGTGTACTACAAAGCGCAGGTTACTGCCTCCTCTCAGTTGAGTGTTAGCTTGGGTCAGATCTAAGGTAGTTCTATAGATAGCAGAGAGAAACTCAGCCCATTGTCTTCAGCATCGGAATTACCCAAGGAGATCCATGGAGTCCATGGAGTCATGGATTTCTAGACTGCAATGATGTAACTTTCAACTTTCTGTACTTAACCTTGATTGCTTTCTGTCTCTGCAGACTCTGAAGTGTTTTCTCCTCTCTCATCCTGAGATTAAACCAGCGTGTATCTGCATGTATTCCTTCCTTCTTTACCCCTTTCCTGCCTTCATTTCTTCTCTTTCCCCTCTTTTATTAGCTTCTTCTCCCTGACCCCGTTTATCTATTTCCAGCTCTGTATTAGCCTCTACCTTCTTGAGTTTTTAGGTTTTGGACTTCTTTCTTCTGTGGCTTCTAGAAAGTAAAATATAATCTGTTTCTTCTGAAAAGAGGGGTATTCCTGTGACCATCATCTGAAGAAAAGTCAGGTATGGTGGTTTGAGCAATAGCCCTCATAGACTCATGTGTTTGGCCCATATGTAAGAAGTGGCACTATTAGGAGGTATGGCTTTGTTGAAGGACGTCTGCCATTGTGAGACCAAGCTTTGAGGTCTCCTGTGCTCAAGCTATGCTCAGTGTGGCATACACCTGTTGACTGTGGATCCAGATGTGACATCTCAGCTACCTCTCCAGCACCATGTCTTCCTGAATGCCAGTATGCTTTCCACCATGACAGTAATGGACTAAACCTCTGAAACTGTAAGTTAGTCCCAATTAAATGTTTTTCTTTATAAGAGTTGTCATGGCCATAGTGTCTTTTTACAGAAATAGAAATCTTAACTAAGACAGAAAAAAAAACACCAAGACCTATTAAATGTATAGTAGGTATATCCATGTTCTTAAACTGCCCCATCCCAATCCCAGAATCTGTGACTCTTCTGTAATCTCGCTGCCACAATCATGTTCTATAATACTTCACAATTTTAACATGAAGAATTATCTAGCTGGGTCTGATGAAATCTCATGAGTGTTTCACAACAGAGTAGTTTCTTTGGCTGGAGTTTGAGGCAAACTCATTTATGGTGGTTTGAGTAAGTCTGATCCTCATAGGGCCATATATTTAAATGCTTAGTGGTCAGGGAGTGACACTACTTGAGAAGGATTAGGAGGTGCAGCCTGGTTGGAGTAGGTGTGGCTTTGTTGGAGGAAATATGTCATGAGGATGGGCCTTGAGGTTTTGATAGCCTAAGCCAAGCCCAGTATCTCTCTTCCTGCTGCCTGTAGATCTGGATGTAGAGCTCTCAGCTACTTCCTGCATCCTGCCTTGCTTCTCAGCGTGATGATAATGGACTAACTCTCTGAAACTGTAAGCAAGCCCCAATTAAATGATTTTTTTTCGTAAGAGTTGTGGTTGTCTTAGTGTCTCTTCATAGTACTAGAACAGTGGCTAAGACATCTGTTGGCTTTGGAGCATGATGTCTAAGATGGGGAGCAAGTGTCCCCTGCAAAGCATTCTCCAAGTCTCAGGAGCCTGAACACGAAAATGCACTTCAGACCCACAAACACACGGACCCATATCCTGCTGACATCTGAATGAACTTGGAAGTGGATTCTTCTCAGAGACTCCAGATGAAAGGCCAGCCAGTGACTGCCTTGATTTTGACCTTTCCTTTCGAGACTGAGACAAAGAATCCAGACAAACATGCCCAGACTAATGAACTGAGAGATAATGAATGGTTTTGGTTGTAGGCTTGGTGTGTAGTGATTTGTCATGCAGCAATAGAAAGCCACAGAAGGCAGACATTCATCAACCAGAAAAAAAATTGGCTGTTATAGGTGGTCAGTGGTTGCCTACTGGAAGGTACCGGTAGTGAGAGCCAGCTCATCCCCCTTCCTTAGGTACACCTTTGCTCACTCACAAAAAGAAAAAAATTTAAACACCTCATTTTAAATGTCAGAACTACAGAGAGCACAAATCATCTAGTAGATCAGTTTATTAATTTTTTTAAAGCAATAAAAGTGGCACTATGGACCAGACCTCAGGAGGGCAAAGGCACTGACCTATGCCTCTAGTTTCTCAACATTGAACGGAAATGTTCAAAGTCAACTTCTGGGACCTTAGAAATGAGCATTAAAACTTTATGGTAGGGATCTGGAAATTCATATGTGCCTGTGCTGTCTCATTTGCTTAGCCTAGGTGGAGCATTTCCCACATATCCATAATGTAATAGGCAGGAGGGACTCTGAACAGGGTTAATTCTGTTATCTTCAAGGAGTTTGTGTCTGACTCCATGAAATTTGGGGAAAGAGTGGTCAAGGCAAGCCTTGAGAGCTTACAACACTGACAGCCTTCTCTCAGTCAAGGGGAAGGGTGGACTTGATGGGGAAATTAGGGAAGAACTCAGGGAGATAAATAATACTGCATCCAGCTATAGGAGATAAGTAGGAAGGTAGGAATGGTCCAGACCAAAAGAGGAAGAGCATTTTGAAGAACAACTCTGAGCTATAAAAAACATCATTATGATCAGTGCTCCTATCACAGTTCCTACCCCTGCTGATGGGCGCCAACACTTTCCACCCTGTTACACGCCACTGCTGCCACATTGCATCCTTACCGCTGACGGCAGTTCTTTAGTGCTGGGCTTCGAAGTCGAATTTCTCACACATCGTCTCACAAACGCTTTTTTTTCTTTCCTATGGACTCTATTAGGATCCAACCTCCCCCATTCTTTACCACTCCCTCTCCCTCAGGCCATTCTAGGATGCTTCGCATCACTCACAAACCCATGGCTTCCCCTATAGCCACTCCTTTCTTCTCTTCCCTTTCTTCCCCATCATTTCAAAGGCACTAATCATTAAGGCACTTTAACCTAACCCTGTAAAGCGTACTTCCCCCCTAAACCCATCAATCTCACCTTCTCAGTGCCAGCCCCGAGCTGAGTCCTGAACCCCTCAGAGGGACTTCAGATATGACTGTTGGCTCTGCCCTGGTTTCCTGGCCTCTCTCCTTGTCTTCAGCGTCCCCACACATTCCAGATCATTTCATTTCCCTGGCAGCTTACGTCTGGTGGTACTTCCACCCCTGCAGTCCAGTGGAGCACAGTCTGAAGCTCCTTTACGTGGTCCAAGAGTCTGATGAGACAGTGTCAGACAGGAGTTGGGCTCTGGGAAGTGGAGAAAGTGATGTTTGGCTTGCTCCTTACCAGTTACTATAACTTTAATATCCTCAGGGGACTGTGGGATATGGGTGTGGTATGGTAAAGAGAGAGAAACCAATTGGGCAGGAGGTTCAGATTCCCAATGAGAACACAATTATGAAGCAAGACAGTGGTTCCCAATCTCATCATACTCAGAGAAACTTTCAGTACTTGTTCTTCTTTCTCATTTGCTTATGAAAAAGAAACTCACATACCTACATTCATGGATTTTCTCCAACCTGCAGAGGTAACACTTGCTACCCGTACAGTCCTCTAACGTCAGAAAGATGATGAGTATGACAAAGAGGGAGGGGAACACGAGCCCCACCCAGGTTAATGTTCCCAGGGCGATCCCTGTTCTGGGCAGCTGATGGCTTCAAATCCAACAACATTTTTGTGGAAGAAAAATTAAACTGCAGAATGATCTGGTAAAGTGAAAGGTCAGGGGCTGGAGAGAGGAAGGGAGAGCGCCACGGTCCACTGCTGTGAGAGCTAGTCCTGCAGAGAAGGATGATAGCACTGCTGAAGGTCAAATCTGGACAGCCCATCAGTGGCAGTGACACTGTGGAGGCCATCAGAGTCCCTGGAAGATGTGCATGGAACAGGCATGGGTCTGATAATGAAGTGTAACCTGGTACAATTATAAGGACAAGAATAACATCAATGGCCTCTGCCCCCACTCCCCCCGGGTCTTGAAGGCTAGAGTGACATCTCTATACTCCAGCAGAGGATGTGGAATGATGAATAAGTCTACAATGCAGTAGCTTTTGTCCACTGAGAAACCAAATGAGGCCTCAGAGTCAAGTATGAAGATCAGGCTAAGTTTTATACTAGGTCAACAAGTAGGTTTGGGTGTTGTTTTACCTGGTGAGTCTTAATGTGTGCCTTTAAAGTGTGTAAGTAGGATTTGTGTGTCTATAAATGTTTGAGATCTATGTAGGTCAGAGTGGTAGAAGAGGTAGAAATGGTAGAGGTGGAAGTGGTGGTGGAGGTGGTGGTGGAGGTGGTAGTTATGGTCGTGGTAGAGGTGGTGGTGGTAGTGGTGATGGTGGTGGAAGTGGTGGTGATGGTGGTGGCTGAGGTGTTGGTGGCAGAGGTGGTGTTGGTGATGGTGGTGGTGGAGGTGGTGGTGGAGGTGGTG
>NW_004949108.1:8739648-8756054 GCF_000317375.1 Microtus ochrogaster | reverse complement strand
GGTGGTGATGGTGGTGGTGGAGGTGGTGGTGGCAGAGATGGTGTTGGTGATGGTGTGGTGGAGGTGGTGGTGGTGGAGGTGGTGGTGATGGTGGTGGCAGAGATGCTGGTGGCAGAGGTGGTGGTGGTGATGGTGGTGGTGATGGTGGAGGTGGTGGTATTATGTTACCACTTCCTAGCTAACTAGCACATATACATTTAGAAGCAAAGTCACTGAATTACATACAATTCTTAAAGTAGTCACCATTTTCTCTGTAAGTTTGGAGAGTTAATTCTGTCACGTCTTCTCTCAGTCACCTTTCAAGATATTTCAGGAGGAAGACGAGAAGGGAAAAAAAGAAGACAGGGTCATAGTCCCGAGGAATGGCATAACTTTCACTTGTCTGTTCCATCATTTCTGCAATCATTATCTCTTATATAGTCCTTCAATGTACTCAATCCTCCCAATGCCGGTTGCCTCTGACTTCCCCCCTGTGCAAATGTGATACAGCTTTGTAATTAGAAAACTGCCCTACCCTGGAAGCATTAGCTTCCCCTTCCCCAGCCTGTCTTCATTCCTTCTGAAGCCATCTTCCCTTTCATTGTTTACGCTCTCTGGGCATCAAAGGCTGAGTCTCGGCGGGCACAAAGAATGAGAATTGATAGAGAAGATGAAGAGAAACAGGAGAACCAGCCTGGCAGAAACATGGGATCAGATAAGGATGGGAGCAGAAACAACAGAAAGGGCTCCCTTTACGGAACACAAAAATGGCTTTTGTGCGGAGCAGTCACTACCGGGGGTTCAGGAAGTAGCCTGGCTGGCCTGTTTTCAGGAATTCCAGACAGTGCTATCGAGTGCTCTTCAGCCCAGTTTTCTGCTCAGCTGTCTTTCTCCCTGGGCATCGGGCTGCACGGTGGCACAAGCTGGGGCCTCCGCAGCAGGTGTCTGTGAGAGAAGGAGGATGTATGGCCATCAAACAAGTTTCACCATTAACTCAGGTAGCTTCCGCTGATTGTTGGCTGTCGTGTGCCTGATACTGCCTAGGAGTCAGGTTTCATCAGGGGCCCCTGTGCCAGTGTCACGTGTATAAAGAGACAGGGGAATCATTCATTTGCTCAGGAGATAATCATCCGGCAGTGGTGTAGGTACCAAGAACCTTTAGTTTACAGACGAAGTTTAGTTCCACCAAACTTCGAGCAACTTTTCATTAAGATAATGTATCTAGGCTCATGTTAGCTGGCAATGCTCAGATTCTACTCCCAACCCTTTCTTTGCTCTGTATCTGTGTGGAACTCTGTCTATTTCTCTACAAGGGCTGTTTTAATTTGTCACGAGGATTAGGAGGCAATTCTTGAGATGTTTAGGAGTATTAATCTGGTTACTTTAACAGCTATTTTAAAAACCATATAAACTAAAGTTGTTTTCTCCCAGAATAACGAGAGATGAAATATCTCCACACATACTTCACTCTGATGTCTCTTTTGTTGATCTCCTTTCATGAGTTTCCAAGGGACATTTAGTTGGCCCCAAAGTCAAGGTATGCATTTTTAGGCCTGTGGGTCCATGGGACACACTGTAATTGGCTACATCAAGATATCCAGCTTTGATCTGTAGTGTTGTCCTGGTTTCTAGCTCTGAGTATATGATTTGGTTCTGCAGCTGAGCTGAGCTCTGGGTGACAGGGTGGGGTGGGCTGTCTCTCTGCCTCCCATTTATTTGCATGGGAGATCATCATCACGGAACCAGAGGTTTTGTGGTCTCCACAGTGCGACCTATACCACTGTCAGCTGATTATCTCCTGTGCAAATAAATGCCTTGAACAATTTTCACAACTTCTCCAAAGAAACATGCAGTGGGATTCTAGACAAGAAGTTCCATCTCAGCACCCAGGGGATTTGGCAAAGACAACACCGCACGCATCTTTCCTGTGTCATCTTCTCCCACTCAGAATCCTCCTAGTCCCAGAACAGCCTGCAATCCTTTCTCATTCCTTCTGCATGTGAGTTCTCAGACAGCTGGCTATGCCCTTCCAACACAGTCTCACTATCGCCTGCTTCCCTCTGCCCTTCATCCTTAACCAGTCAGGATCCAGAGGTCAAAGCTACGTGTGAGAATGCTGCAGTTGCCTGGTTATGTAAATGCATGTAACAAGCCAGAGGGCATGTAGGGTTAGGCCAGCCAGACTCTCCTCAATCTCTGAATGTGCCATGACACACAGCACCTCCTTGGTATAGTCAATTTTCTTGTAATGTTTATGTTTGTCTTACTGCTGTCCCCTGCAGTTACAGGGAATTTTGTGTAGCTATTGTCCCTGAGTTTCTAGCACCTTCTCTGCCTCCATTTCAGTGCCTCGTAGTGGTCCATGATTTGACATCTCTTAGAAGTTTTATATGTACCCCCATCCCCCTGGATTTCACGTTCTGCTTTTTGGTTTTCTTTTGTTTTCTATCCAGCTCTTCTTTCCAGACATATCTTCCAGTGCCACCCCTCGGAGTCACATGTGATAACCCACTTTTACCACTCTGCCTTGACCTGTTTCGGTCACCAAAAGTCAGCTGTCTTCTTCCTGCTGTTGCCCTTGTCCTGGTTGCGTTGCTTGAAGCTGTTCTGTAGTTTTGTTTTGCTTTACTTGAGTGCTTTGCCAGTTGCAAAAGGAGAGGCTCCATTCTATAGCCTCTATGGAAAGCAATCTTATTTGAATTTTTCCTCAATAACTATGGCCTATCTTCCTAGTCATCTCTAACTTCTCGGAAGAAACCAAAACCCATAGGGAAATTAGGTGATTCCCAAGATCCCTTAGTGAGAGCACCCTGGTCCTCTGACTCCCATTCCATGGGGTTTTTTTTTCCCTAACACTTCCTGTTGGCCTATTAAAAAGAAAAAAACATTATACTCCAGTCATTTGTGTTAATTATTCACTTGTTCAGGTGTCTGTCTATCCCCCAAGTAACATGATCACCCTCATCTGCCTTTAACAACATCAACAAATGCATACATTATCTTTAATGATGCCTTTGTGGGGTTTCCCATTTGTCAAAAACTGTGCACAGGGATCCCTTGATGTCTTTTTGGAAGAAAGCAATGAGTTTTAACCAAAGCTTTGACTTCGGGTCATGTTCAGCTCCTGGGAACAAGGCTCCAGTTCTTGCCTTCCCACACTCGCCACCCCAACTTCAAAGAAGTTCTGCAGATGGGCCAGTGCCACCACAGGGCCGGTCAGGCTTTCCGTCATCATTTCTCTGAAGCTCACAGTTTCAATTCCCCAAATAGAGAAATGAACTGAATAAGCATTAACAATCTAATCTCTCCACTTCTTTGAAAATTGCAAACTAGCTGGATTTTTCTCTCATGACTGGTAATAGCCACGAAGAAACCAATCAGAATTCTTTCTCTTCAACCTTGGCAGTGTGCATCACCCGGGAAAGCTTCCCTTATTGGAAAATAAAATGGAGAGAAAAGTCATATTAGAGACTAATGAAGTCACACAGCGTTACTTTCATTGCTTAGTAACCTCCTCCGGGAAAGGACAGTTTTCTTTAAACAAATCTTTAGGATGTACACTAAGGGAAATACATTTTTTTTAAAGCCTCGAGTTATGAAATCCTAGTGATAACTTTACTTTTTAAAAAATCTTACAAATTTTAAAATGGAAAGGCAGTCTCATGCCTCATTCTCCCGACTACCTGTAGCTTCACTCATAAGCCCATGGACTGACCAAGACTGAGAAAAAGAAGGAGGCCATCATCTCCAAACACATGAGCATAGACATGGGCATTTCTAAAGACATCAAGATAACAGCTATAGCCACAGCGCCCGATGGGCAACATGGTCTCCTGCAGAGATAATTTCACACAGTGACTATGCACACAGTCCAGATTGCCACTCCAACTGGGCACCACCCAAAGTAGGCATGAGTGAGCCAGGCTGGTCTCAGAAAAACAGGCACAGCTTGTGGTGACCTCAACAGTCCCCAAGAGTTGTCATAGAAGGACTGTGTGTGTGTGTATGTGTGTGTGTGTGTGTGTAACCAGGCAAAAAATGGCCATTACTAAATATGTAATATAATTTAAGAACTAAAAAAAAGCCCACTTCAACCCAGTCATTTTTTTTTATGGACTTACCAGAGTGTGTGACCAGACCGCAAGAGAACCTTCCTGTGTGCTGTTTACCACATGCACACGTCCTTGGGTCTTCTGGCAAGTAAGGAAAATTAAACCAATGCAGAAAACAATTCCCTCAATCAAAGACCCAGAGAACTGGTGAATTTGAAAGGAAAGATAAATCAACTGGCAACTTTACATTCATAGCCTAATTCGAGACGGAGACTATCAAGGGGGAATCTCGGAAACAGGAAGTGATAATTATAACTAGAAAGTATTAAGGGGAAATTGGAAGATTGGACAAAGCTTAGCAGCTGGGACGAAGGATTATTGTCATGTGGGGTGCAGAGGGGGGAGGGCGTTCATCCAGCAACTACAAATGGGTGTGCAATGGGGACTGAGCTTCCTAAGCTGATTCTGCACTCAGAAGCAACCACAGTAAAGTGCAATAAAATTCCCATCCTTCCAAGAGGGAGATGGGGCGGAGTGGGGGGAGATACACATACCAGCAAGAAATCATAACACAGGACAAAGGTCCAAGTTTAAGCCACTCAAATAGTTCTGTATGCTAAAGAAAGAGATTAATGTAAATATTTGCACAATGTGCTTAAATGTGAAAAATTCCAGCAGATGTACACAAAGCTGAGAAGTAAAGTAAGTCGCATGGGCTTCTCGTGGAAAAATATTCTTTTTTCATACTCAAAAGCAAAGTTACAAACCATGTAAGAAAATGAATGACCAGGAAATACAATCGAAAGGCATAATGAACACCACTAAATCATAGCACAATCTTAAGTCTGTAAAGTAAATGTTTAGAATGTTTTCGAAAGTACGGGAAGAAATGGAATTCTAGTGCAAGAAATTCCACTATGAACAAAGGAAAATGTATTCTAGAAATGCCAGAAGAAAACTCCTATCTCCTAAAATATGGAGACGGTGCGTTCCTTCATCATATGTAAGAGCCATTTATGTTTCCAAAGCACTAGTATTAGGATATAAAGTAGAATGTGCTCTTTAATTGATAAAGACAAGCTTTAGTGTTGTAAATATTAGGTCCAGAGAATTTAAGTTTCCAGTGTAAAATTGGATCCTTCTTCAGTAGCATACATCCTTTCAACCAACAACAGAACAAAAAAGCTGGGCAAACTGGGAATAGTAGCCCTTCCTAGATCTGTCAGAAAGTGAGGTCCATGTGCCATCAAGCCTGGAGGTGTAGGTGGCTTACCAAAAGCATAAACAATGCATGCAAACATGAACTTAGTCCATTTTAGAAGTACAGGCAACCCAAAGAAAGGCATTAAGATAAACAGCTTTTAGTGTAGCAAATTAGGATCCCTTTTCCTACTGTTCTTTCAAAGTTTACCTCCTATGCATCAGAGTGAAGTATAGACTATAACACTAATAAATGAAATCACTGGAAAATATGTTTCCCAAGATTACACTAGGAGATACTTTCCTAACAATAAAATTTAGAAAGAAAAAATACAAAAAAATAATGACAATGATTTAAAAATTATTCTAAAAGGCAACAGATGACACAAATAAGTTAAAAGGTGAGCTGCATATAGAAGATGGATTGCTATTCCGAATTTAATTTCCTATGTCTTATAAATAATGAACAGACTCTTTAATTTTAAGTTATAGATGCACGTCAGATGATAGATAGAATTGTAGAGTTTGGGTAATTTTTTTTTTTTTTTTACAGAAGAGAAAGCCCGAAAGATCAATAAAACTATGAAAAGATAGGCAATCTTTGTTAAGCCTTGAACAAGCCTCCCTCTATAGCTCCTGTGGTGGGAACCGAGCCCACAGTGCACCAGTTGGAAAGCGGGGCCTGAGTGAGAGGGTTCTGCATTCACGTATGGATTAGTGCCAAGGGTGCCCCTATAAGGGAGTTATTTTAGTATTGGCCCTCCCTCTCTTGACCTTTGGCATTCCACCATGAGAGGCTGCAGCAGGAAGGGCCATGCCTGATACTGCATCGTACTGGCAAACTTTCCAGCCTCCAGGATTATAAACTACACAAAGCTCTCTTCTTTATAAGTAACCCAGTCTGTAGTATTCTGCTAAGCAATGGACAGCAGGCCAAGACACGATCACTCAAATTCAAGAAAATGCCAATGAGAACAAACTCACAACTTACAAATATATCAAAAAAAGTTTGACAATAGAAATTTGGGAGAGATGTGTCAGCTCACTTGCATGTGAAGTATTAAAATAATGGGGCCATCTGGGAGACACAATGCGTGAATATTTGATAAAATAGAGCATGTATATAGCCAGAGCATTGCACAGTTAGCATAATGGATAGTTCTAAAAAAAATACATGCTACTCTGTGGGGCTGTGGAGATGCTTAGTGGTTAAGAGCACTGGCTGCTCTTCTAGAAGATGCTGGGTTCAGTTCCCAGCATCGACATGGTGACTCACCACAGTCTGTAACTCCAGTTGCAAGGGCTCTGACACCCTCTTCTAGGCTCCTGGGGCACTGCACACATGTGGTACACAGACATACATTCAGAAAAAACATCCACACATATAAAAATAAATAAAATCTCAAAACAGAAATACAGACATGCTAGTGTGGACACAGGGAGGCAGAAGAGGAATACAGTGATGGAGAGCGACAGAAATCAAATTTTATTTTAGAATGCATGACAAAATCGGATACATGGAATGCTAATTAGATTAAAAAATAAATAAATAAAATTAAAATCCCTACTTGTAAGTAAAGAATCATAAGGAGCAAGAATATAGAGCATTTACATAAATATTTGAACCACGCGAAGTTACTCTATGGTAAGCATCTATCCATGTTTATTTAGGAACACTTACAAAACGCAAATGGAAAGACTGCCAGCAGCTTCATGATATCCACTGTCTCTCTGGGTGAGAAGCAGGAAAGGAGGGGGTTGGGGGCTCAATTGCTTAGTAAGATCGGTTGTGATAACAGCTTTGAAGAAGTAGGGGGTACATTAGCGTTCCGACCTAAAGGCAAATTTCGACTGCCCACAGATCATTGATCAGAGATTGTCACATGACCCTGCAAAAGTGGCAGAGAGATAAAGTCCTCCCATGGCCATGTGGAAGAGAGCTGGAGATTAAGCACCAGAAGTCTCTAAGTCCCCATGTGGGAGCATCAGAGTTGTCAGTGGATCATTAATATCCCTTCATTTAATGGGAAACTGCAGCACAAGCTACACAATGTTAATATTCTTGGTGATAGGATCATGGATGTCTGTTAGATTCATCTTTGTCTAAATATTCCTTGGAAAGGGGAAAACACCTCTCATTCATTACTCCTTAGCACGAGTTGACGATCAATCTCTCAGACTGAGACAAAGAGAGAAAATGGGATGTATGCTGAAATCAAACCACGGTAACTGAAAAAGGTTGTGTCTTTTTCAAAAAAAAATTACAATAAGCCTATTAAAATATGCCGAAAATGTTCTCTGTGATAGCCACTATCTAAACCTACTCCCCCGCCCTCACCTCCATCGCTTCAGTCAAATGAAAAGCATTTCTAAAGTACTCTATAAACAGACATCCCAGTGTATTTGACATTTCCCCCAACTTTGTTCCTTCTATCAGTCTTGCTTAACTTACATGTGCAAAAACTGTAAAACTTGTTCCAAACATCGGTGATAGTTTGGCAAGAAAAAAAAAAGGCTCAAGAAAATCTAACCTCCTGTGGGACATTAGCACCAAGTGATTATGTGTACCGCTTTAACGGTAAATAAAGACACGGCATAAATAAAGACACGGCATTCTGTGTTTCTGCAGCCACAGGAAAAGATTTTTTTCATCATTTTTCATGTGACCTTTCTCAGTCTTCCATGGCTGTCATTTTGTTTGATTCGCTGTGTGCCCCTGTACGGCGAGCAGGGCACCATGTAGCATCTGTGGTAAACAAATGGGAATTTCAAAATAGAGGAGGGTCTCTGACATGCCCCGACTCATACAAGATCAAAGCTGAGCTGCTCCCTGTCTAGATTTTAGGAGCTGGTCTCTTCTTGCTATGGCATCCTGCCTGGTTGGAACTGGTGAGATAGAGTTCATCATGCCTGTTTACCCCCTTTTGGGAGACAAGACTTAATTCAGGCCCATGCCATAGTTTAGGAGTTCTTAGAGAAGTGTGGAGGAAATTTGATACCTCGCCAATAGAAAACTGGCATGCTTAGATATGCCACAGGCTGTAGACCTGCGAATCAGAATCGGAGAGGATATTCCTTCAGCATCAGGAGGATAAAAATACCATAGTTTGTGCTCCAGCTCTGTAGTTCACTTGCCTCGAGGCCTCGAAACAACCTTCTCTCTCCGGGCCTCAGTTTCCCCAATATGTCTAATGAAGAGATTAAATGAGACCACCTTCTTCTATTCTGTTTCTAATCTCAAAGATGGTAAAATAACTAAATACATGTAATAAAAGGTTGTGTCCCCTTTCTGTCTGGGACCTCCCTTCCCCCTCCACACGCATTAAATAAATGCACTGAAACCTGGGTATGAACGAAATGCAAATCAGAAATCTGCATTTATGTATGAAAATACGAAAATCACCAGATTTTCTAAAAATCTTCCATCTCGTCTTGTATTAACAGATGGGACACAGTTTGATGGAGCCGATCAGATGAAGCAGCTGCCATCTTCACCGCCACGCCACATGAGTGACACTAATGAGACAGGTGAAACATCCAAGAGCCCAAGACGTGTGCCTCAAGAAACCACTGCTGCTCTGCCAGGGTCCTAGTGGGCCTGTTGGTGGGTTTGTCATCAGCTCTAAAAATAGACCATGTGGGTAATATTTCCCCTAATGATGATGATGATTATTTATAGTCTGCCCAGCCCAGCAGGCTAGTGTCCCTGGAAGAACAAAGGATGCTCGATATAATTAAAACAAAGAAAATCTCGAGGTGATGGCATATGAGAAAAGGGGGTATTTCAACATCAGAAGTAGGGACGGCTCTGTTAGATTTGATGAATTATCAATAATTGGGAGTTTATTTTAGGGTCACACAACATTTGTAGGTGTATGGTTTGATGCACCCACAAAAAAATGCATCTAAACACTTCTTTTCTGATGAAAAAAAAGTTTGCATCACTCTTCTAGATTTGCATGTTTCATATCCTCATAAATAATTTGAAAGGGAAAGTCTCCTAATCTGTGAGTCTTGAACATAGAGCAACTCAGACGAATTCTGAGGATGGTTATTAGATATACATCATCTTTCTAGCGTTGGGAATGCAGATGGTGTGTGTGTGTGTGTGTGTGTGTGTGTGTGTGTGTGTGTGTGTGTCTGTGTGTCTGTGTGATTTCTAAATTAAAATTCTGATGTGTGCTATGGATTAGAGTTCAGGAAAGACCTTATTACTTTTCGTATGAAAGGGTGGGGGGATGCCTCACAAAGTTCAAAGGCAAAGAGGTGTGGTGTAGCATTTTACTTTTAAGATTATAAAGACACTAGCAGGAAGAGCAACCAAGTACAGACAATAGATGAGCTCTGTCCTGGTGTGATTGGGAGCCATTGGAGGGTTTCAGTGAAGGAGCTTCCACATCCAAGTTTCCTGTTTCCTTTAAGATCATCCGGGCTGCAGCGGGACAGCGGATTGAATGAAATAAGAATATCATTGGGAAACCATTCAGAAGCCATTACAACTCAAAGTGAGAGTTGATAGATGGTTTCTAGTAGGTAATAGAAAGAAAACAGAAGACAGTAATTGTGGAGACTGCTCAGTGCATAAGGCTTACTGCACAAGGGTCAGGACTGAGAGTTGGAACACCCAGAAAAAGGTGGCTAGTTGGACTAGCCTAATATGTGAGGTCTGGATTCATGTGAGAGGCCCTACCTCAAAATAAGGTAGAGAGTAATAGAGGAAGAAAACACATAAGCATTTGGTGTAAACACACACGTATCCACACATGCATGCACACACGTATCCACACATGCATGCACACACACAGAAGATAACTGTAAATTGTTAATATGTAGAGTTCCCTGTAAAATTCAATAATCGAAGGCATTTCTCAAACACTTAAAGACTTTTTGAAAAATGTTCAAATGGCCACTTACATGGCGATCGTTACATATATTCATATACACGTAGCATGACATATTCACATGTTAGCATGGCCTGCCAAGAAGCTCCATGGAGTCAGCCTCATTGTCTGTGGTAAGACTCCAAATGCTGTTTTCAGACCTGGACTCTTGTTTTCCGGATGCTTAAATTTGACAAAATCTCTAGTAGGAAGAGAAAGCACCTTAAACTATGTCTGAACTAAGTCTGTCTACTTGCTCATGTTTCTTGGGAATAAAAAACACATGAATGAAGAAGGAGGAGGAGAAAAAAAAAGAAGAAGAAGAAGATGAAGAAAAGAAAAAGAGGAGGGAGGAGGAAGAAAAGGTGACTGATGTCCAATAGATTCAAGACCTGGTCCTCAACTGTGAGTCATAACACCTTTGTTTGGCTTTCATGACTATGATTCAGCTTGAAGACTTGAATAATTTACACCAAGCCTTAATTTTCTGAACTATAAAATGGGTACAGTCATAAGTGACCCCTACTTACCTGTTTGTGATGCCACGGAGATGACTAGGGTATGCCTTTAAAAATGCTTTAAGCCTTTGCTCAAAGCTCCCTTAATGTGTCATTACTCCGTTGGTAGTGATTTTGGAGATCATGTAAGCTTTAAGGGTGGCAAGGTTGGGTCTCCTAAAGTAGGTGACTCATTGGTCAAAGGCACCAAAATTGATACCATCAGCAAATTTGGATTTAACTAGGCAGCTGAGGATTGAGGTCAACCAACCTATTGAAAGTACCAGAGGATTTGTACTTAGAAGAGAGCAGCTGTACTCTGAAGCCTTGAGAGTAGACACCAAAAGAATAAAAATAAATTTAGAATTGAAAATAAATACAATTACATTTCAAATCTGGTAGCTTGAGTGGCATCAGACTCATGCTGGTCCTCATTAATTCTGTGGACTTTTCTTTTGTTCAAACTTCTGTTCAGCACATAATAAACACTCATTAAATGTCAGTTGCATATACAATGTTATGATGAACACTTTCCCAGGTTTGGTTCAAGACTATGGGAAAAGAGAAGCATGCTAATGTCTTACTGCTGTTGGAGGAAGAAGAAAGTCTAGATCTACACACTAACCCAGTCTTTCAAGCTTCTGTAGTTTTCTTGACTTCCTGCCTTACAAGTGTTCCCCCCCCCCCATTTTTTGGAAACAACTCTGCTGGCCTTGCCCCCTTCGGTCCCTGGGCTGTATAATTTTCTTTCTCCCTAACTACTATTTTACTCTGCTTATACAAAAACTTGTTATATTGTCCCATTTTTTGGATGGATGGATGGATGAATGAATGGATGGATAGAAGGATGGATGGTGTAGGAGGTCATTCTGTTTATGTGTTGCTTTCATTGATCAATGAATAAAGAAATTGTCTTGACCTTTTGATGGGGCAGAACTTAGGTAGGCAGAGAAGACAGAACTGAATTCTGGAAGGAAGAAAACAGAGTGAGGGAGAGATGTCATGGATCCTCTGCCTGAGACGGACGCTGGTTAGAATCTTACCAGTAAGCCACAGCATTACACAGATTAATAGAAATGGGTTAAATTAAGATATAAGAATTAGCCAATAAGAAAATAGAGTCAATGGGCCAAGCAGTGCTTTAATGAATACAGTTTCTATATGATTATTTTGGGGCTTAGCTAGCTGGACAGCCAAGACAAACCAGCAGTCTTCTAAGCAGCTCAGAGGCACAAGCGGACCCCCCTTTCCTTGCAAGAGATGGATGGATGGATGGATGGATGGATGGATGGATGGATGGATGGATGGATAGATGATGTCTATATCTTCATGACTGGCTGTGTGACAGATGAAATGTTTACTCCAGAGCTCCTTATATTCAGAGTTCAAACGGGCTCTTGTCAAATAATTGATAAGAACCAAACTGAGTCTTCTATTCCTCTGAAACAGTCAGACATATTTTCCCAACTTCATTAATAGATGTCTTCATTTTTGGCAAATATCTAAAAAAAAAAAATAGACTGCATTGAATGGTCCACTCTTTTAACTAGCTTCACTGAACGTTAACTTTTTATTGGATGTTTTCAGGGGTGCTTGGAAGTTATAAATACTGATAAAACATAAACCTTGGCCTCCCAAGGTCATGATCTAATTGAGAGTCATGTTTAGGATGCTCATTGTTTATGAACTTCATAACTGTGAATGTGTTTCCTTGTTAAAACTTATTTTTAGAGACTGGAGAGATGGCTCAATGGGTAAAAGCACTTGATATTCTTACAAAGGACCTGGATTTGATTCCAGCACCCACATGAGCAGCTTATACTTGTCTGTAATGCCACCTCCAGGGTACTCATTGCCCTCTTCTGGCCCCTGTGGGCACTGCACACACATGATACACATAAGATGAATAATATATATTAAAGTATGATTTTTTTAACACCAAAGCTAATATGCTCAATATTTTTGAGACCTTTTTTTTTTTACTGTCTTGCCTCAACCAAAAAAACCTCATTATCCTAATATCAGTACACGTTCCCAGTGACTGAGATCATGGACATTGTCTTTTCAGCTCTCATATTGTTTCCATCTTGTGGGTTATTCCCTACTGCACTGAACTCATTCTATGCTTTCTGTTGACAGTTTCAGTGTCTAAAGTGGTCCTGAAACACAAAGCCACATTCTGTACAATGGGTCCTCAACACAAGGGGGCAATGATGCCCGGTAAGTGAAAACATGCACATTAGGTCCGCTCTGCACAGGTACAGGGGACAGTACTATTGGCGATGGAGTCAATGTCAGTGAACCAACAATACAGATTAAATGGGATGTCTCTAAATAGAAACCATGACTGTTTGCTGATGTGTGAATGAAACAACTAGAGGCTTATAGGCACCTAATCCCATGTCTCCCCTAGATGCGATGGTCCAATTTGGGCCACAAGCTCAAATGTGGTGACTTGATAGAACACGGTTATTGTGAATAGGGAGAAATGACAGTTTGATCAACTGGTGCCCCAAGCACAGCTAAGTGGGGGTGACTATGAGGGTATGAGGGCAACATTATGGAAAAAGTCATTACAGAGGGGTGGCTTTTGAACACAGTCTTTAAACATATGAGCAGAAGGTCGATAGATGATCCTGGATGGCAGGTCATTCAAGAATGGGAGAGCTGTGTGTAAAGAAACGGGGATATGAAAGACCTGACCAATGGAGCAGCTGAAAGAGTGACATATCAGTAA
This sequence comes from Microtus ochrogaster, assembly GCF_000317375.1. Classification (NCBI taxonomy): domain Eukaryota; kingdom Metazoa; phylum Chordata; class Mammalia; order Rodentia; family Cricetidae; genus Microtus; species Microtus ochrogaster. Next base: position 8,742,709 of record NW_004949108.1, on the reverse strand, counting down.
GCTAAGGTACAGGCAGGGGCTTTTAGCCACTACAGTTTCTCTGCATAGTTTAAGCTATAGTTTTTGTATCAGGGAAATATGGAGGATGTCAGCTGTGAAAATTGGCTTGAGATGCATAATCAAATCTATTATGCTCCCGCTGAAGCCTGGCCCATGTTTCCGTAGAAACCCCTAGTTACACAAAGGGACCCTAGCCAGCCATTGGCAAGACAACTGGACTTTCCTGGAGGTCACTAGAGTAATGTCAGAGGGGAAAGTACGATGCACTTCCTGGTGACAGCAATGATCTGGGACAGCAAAATTACTGTTAGCTTGTAGCATATAGGACAGAGGAGAGAGAGCACCCTGGGGAAAGAACACAGAATCCTTCTGTCTCCACCTATGAAAGACCCTGCCTACCGGTAAGTCCGAACCTAGAACTCACTTGACATCCAGTACAATTCAGGGCACACAAGAGGATGCCATTCTAAAAATGTTTCTCTTAGCCTGGTAGTGGTGGTGCCTTGGATTCCAGCACTCAGGAAGCAGGAGCAGTCAGAACTCTGTGTAGGTTCAAAGCCAGCCTGGCTACACAGTGAAACCCTGCCTCAAAAAAAAAGTAATTATTAATTAATTAATGAAAATAAAATAAATAAAAATAAAAAAGCTCTTCTTTCACAGTTCCAAAGCAATTGATATATGCCCACATATCAGCCTCCTAAAATAGGGTTTCCTAAATCCCACCTTGTAGAAAACAATTCAAATGACAGATTAGCCTATGTTAAGTTTACACTGCTTGTCCCCAGGACCCTTAAGGAATCATTAGTTTCTCTATTAAGGCTTGGAGGTGGGGCACTCTCCTCAGTTCGCCCTTCTGGGTCTCCACTTGGCTTCCGTTTGCATAGCGCGCTGTCCTGTGGCATCTACCTTGTTCCTCTGTGTGAACTGTTCTTGGCCTATTCGCTGCCTGTTGAAAGCTAGGTCATCTTCTTTTAGCAAGACCCCCAGAAGTTTCTTCTCCCACGATAAATCCCTTCTATTCTGGGTCTAGATGGGCAACATCTTCGTTCTAACCTCTTTCCTGTTCTGACTCATCCTGGCCTGGGCTGGCAGCTTTTCTATGTCATCAAAGGCCTGCGACAAGTTCTCATTCCATCTTTTGGTAAAGTTCCTAGCATTCGGTTGGTGTGGTCCAGCAAAACAAAAACTCCACCACCCAAAGAGGATGTCCTTGAAGTTAATTGAATGGAGATAGTAAGGTTCACGTAAACAAGCATGCACTGTAAATGAATACCATCGGGAATACAATCTGAACTTACCTGCCCTTAATTGACAGTTTAATTTCACTGTAATCTTTATTATGATAACTTCTGAACTTGTCATTAGTGTTACTGATAAAGTTGAAAGACTATTTTATCTGATTATCGTGTCTTAGGAAACACTTAATTATTAAATTCCATACCGATAATTAGAAAACCCTATTATTTCATAATGGGCTCAGCAATACTTACACAGGTACCCCTCAGTGACTGAGACAGAAACCACCGCCAAACACGCTGAAGTGAAATCTCAAACATCCAGTCATCTCTGCTCACCAACATGAACTGCACTACTAGAGATGGACGGTGTAAAATAAAAAGTCTGCTCAGCTTAGAAAATGCTAGTGCTCCGGGTATGAGTGACAGCTGGGTCTGATTCATTCATGACCTTCCCTATGACGGCTAGCCAAAGTTGAAGGTAGACAGAATAAGTAAAAGAAAAAAGAAGCTGGGATAGAGGGGTGTGTGTGTGTGTGTGTGTGTGTGTGTGTGTGTGTATGTGCATGTGTGTGTGTGTGTGTACATGCGTATGTATGTGCATGCATGTACATGTCTGGAAGAAACAAGCCAAGGCTAAGGTCATAGCGAGGAAAATCTATCTAATAGAACCATACCAAAATAAATTCTTGGACTAACAATAGAGGTTAGTGCAGGACAGGGAACCTTGGGAGACTGGTAACCCAAAGACCATTTCCAACTGAGAGAGTCTATTATTCTAGCTAGACCGTGCCTGCCCAGACCCTGTCTGAATTCTTGCCAAAACTGACCCCTAAACTCTACGAAGCAGTCCCTGGAGTCTATCAGAGACACTTGCTGTCAGAGCCTCAGGGAGACTTAGGCAGAGCAAATTTCTTCTTGGGGACTCATACTGGCCTCAGGACGATGACAGTGCCCGAGGACACTCTCCCTGAAGCTGCTTGGTTTGGTGGGCTCCAGGCTTTTTCTCCTGCCCACAGCCCACAAACCCACTATCTGAAGAAGCTAAGGCAGACAGCACAGAGCCTGACACACTGTGAAGGTTTAATATTTCATGAATTTTAGAACGATCTTCCCTGGTTGACTGAAAAGAACAGTGGAAGGAGGGGGGTCTGCAAGGCACAGACACTACCAACAGGGGCTCTGACTCACAACCTGTTCAGCATGGCTCTGTCCTCTGGGCTTCCGGAAGCTCCCTCTCCTTACTGCACAGAGCTTCCAATGGTAGACGGTTTTAAAACAATAATCCCATAATTATTAATATAGCATAATAGTTTAAGCTACTTTCTCCTTTCGCCAGAGAATTTTAGACTGACTGTTTAGAAGATTATTGCATTTTGAAGGCCAAGCATTTGGGAAGACGTTTTAGGAGATCCCATCCAATAACAACGGCCCTTGAGGCTGGGTCCGTGTCACTAGGATAGACGGGGAAGTGGAAGGTAAAGCCAGGTAAAGTAATTTGAGAGCGGGGACTAGAGCTTTGGGGTGATCTGGCGTGGGCACTAGTTTCAGTGTGAGTGTATGTCTGTAACTTGTGGGGATTGTGTCTTTGGGGGATCTTTTTGTTTGAAGTGGAAAGGTGGGTATGGAAAAATTCAAGCTTTCTAGTGAGTAACAAGGCAAGTGAAGTGGCCCAGGCCGAGGGGACAGCAGGGTTACTATGAGCCTAGGGACAATGCTAGCTCCTGGGTTCAACTCCTAGTTAGTGCCTAGCCTGATTAGAAGGGAATCCGGCTGCCTGGTGACAGCGGGGTGGGATTCTCGGGCCAGGGATGGGCGGGGCGGGG
>NW_004949108.1:8732698-8739548 GCF_000317375.1 Microtus ochrogaster | reverse complement strand
CGGGGCTGGAAGCAGACTCTCGGGCTGCGGCTGCCGCGGGAGAGCCTTCCACAGCTGCGGAGCGAGCGGCCGAGCGCGAGCAAGGCGGCGGCGGCGGTGGGAACAGCGGCGGCAGCGGAGGCGGCGACTCCGGTGAGCGTGGGGCGGACGCGGCTGGGGCGCGGCAGGGAGCGCGAGTGGGGACCCGCCGGGGAAAGGCACTGTGGGGGCGCAGGGGCCTCCCGGGCTCGGGGCATGGTGGAGCGGGGCGACCATGGCCCTCCTCTCCTAGCTCGGAATGCCCTACAGCCCTGGGCAACGGGGGCAGGCAGCTCAGACTCAGTCTTGAACCCTTTATCTTGATTCCCGAGCCAAAGGTCTGTGGGTCCGTCTGTTGCTCGCGATCGCCTCGCCGGAACTCTCCCGATTTTATTCCTTTTCCTGACGACTCCCTTCACCCCCCAACCACTCCCACCCCCAAGAACCTTCATCCCCCAGAGCTATTCTTCAGGAGATCCCAATCTTACCCCCTTGGTGTTCCCTTGCGAGGGCCCCTGCTCCCCATCTTTTTGCAGACCCAAGGCGTGGATGAAGCCCGCCCCGGGCCCATGCACACCTGGCCCCTTCAGCTGCCACCTGCCACACAAGTGCTTAGCCAGCACACAAACTGCTGTGCCCAGGACCTCGCCTCCGCTGCATTCACTCCTCCACACACCAGAACTCCTACCTTGAGTCCAACAGGAGGAGACTTTCCAAGCTGGAGCTTTGGGAACAATTTGACCCACTTCCCAAGGCGCTGGTCTCAGGCCAGCCGTGCTTTTTGGTAGACACACCTATCTTGTTTGCCAGCTGAGGGACTGACAGGAACACCTCCTGTCAAAATGTACCAGCCCATCCTGAGCCCTTCTCTAAGCTGCTAAACTTTCTGGCCTCTGGCCTCAGAGACAAGATCCAGGGCCTTTGCCATTTAAATCTGCTAACGCTCCAACGCCCATCCTTGTAAAGATCCCAGAATTCTGTCAGCCATCCTTGGAAAGGAAGGGTCCAGTGTTGTTTGGGCCACCATTCTGGGTTCTGGGCAGATTTCTCCTCTGTGGATGATTCCCTGCCTGCTCCATAGAGAACCCCAGTTACAGGCACAGGCTCCCACAAGCTCAGTGGTTTCCCTATTAGAAACTTTCCCTATGGGCAGCAGGCACCACCTCCTCTGGATTGGCCCAGGCCATCTGTACAGTGTTGAGTCCCTGGGGCATGGAAAGCTGGGCTGGGACCATGCAGGGCTAGGACCCATGCTGGGCAGCAAGAGGAGGGTGTAGCCTGGCCAGGCCTCTACTTGAGAAGACCAGCCTGTTTGGGTTGTTCGCAGTTGGACTGAATTTCACGTAGCTCCTAGAGGGTTTGAGGGTTTCTTGTCAAGAGAGGAGGCAGAACAGGGGCTGTTTTCCCTGCCTGTTTCTGACTGTCTTGTGTTGCTATGGTGACACTTTTGCCTCTTCCTCCCCCTGACTCTTCTGGGAGCTGGTTTTTATTGGTCTGTTGTCCTGTCTTTTATGGCTCTAATTTCTTCTTTCTACTTGCTCTGAAATAAACAGTCATAAACATGGGCACTGGGCCCAGGCTGGGGGCTGGCAGAACTTTACCTCCTGCAGGCCCCAAGCTCCTGTAAGGAGAGAAGACCGAATGGGGAAGGGTGGGACGGAACTACCATGCTCCTTCTGGCTCTCAGCTCTGGCGAGGAGACAGTAGCATCCCAGGTCGGATGTATAGTTGGTAGCACACTCCTGGGGATGCCAAACACTTGTAGTAGCTCACTGGGGGTATCGTTCATGTTCAGGATAGTGTTCTGCACCCCCACCTTGCAGATGTAGCAACTAAGCCCAGAGCAAGTTGTTTTCCATGGGCTCCTTGTGCTGGGAGCACACAGTCAGCCCTCAGGGCTGATGAATGAAGAGATGTCATGGAGCTGACATATGGGTCTCCTACCTCCCTTTCTGTTGTACCCCCTGCTCTGTCTCCTGGAGGACTTCTGTGTATCGGGAAGTTAATTAGAAAGGGTTCCAGTCCCTTAACCCTGCTTGAGCCACTGCACCCCCTGGGGACACAAGCTGCCTTCCATGCTCTTTGTGCATCCTGAACCCTAAGTGCTGGAGACCCAAGTTGACAGCAGAGTGAAGCCACTTGTGACTTCCTGTTTTTACTCAGCATTGAGAAGAATTCAATTTGCTTGTGTTCCCAGAGCCTAGATGCAACCGGATGAGCCAAGGACACAGAGCCAGCCCCGAGTGAGGAGTTCCCAGAGAGCTAACCCACCGGGGGCCAGAGTATCATCCACTGTCTCCTGTCAGTGACACTCCTGGTTCCTTTTCTCTTCCTTGCATTTTCTCTGTCTCCCCTTTTCTATTGCAATGCTCTGGGCTTGTTGTGTTAGGGCAGCATGGGAAGACAAGGGCATGAATGGCCTGCCTCGCTGCAGTCGGCCGTTGAGCCAGAGTAAGTCCGTTCACTCACACGGACCCCATTCTGTCTTTAAAGTGGACTTGACAGCCTCTTTATCTTCCCTGCTTGATATTGCTTCTTCTTTCATGATGGCATGGATTAGCCTATCAGGTACGTTTTGATTGGTTGGAAGGCCTTTACTTCCCTAGTTTATGTCGGGAGATCTCAGATGAAAGAGATGCCTTGAGCCACTATTGGCAGGTTGAAAAATTTAGGATTTTAAGTCATAATCTCTCAAGGCTAGTGGCATTTTCCCAAGTTATGTTGTGGCGTGTTCATGGACTGCACGTCGTTATTTCTCCACCTTATGTTTATATACCAAATACAGTGCGGCTCTCTTGGAGCCACTACTCCCATTTGTAAACGACGTGGTCAGTAGAAGAGGGAGACCTCGGGATAGAGTCTTGTCAAGCAGTAGGAGGAACGATTTGACAAAGGGGACAGGTGATGTGGGATCTAGAGATTGCTCTTGGTCAGGTAATTCCTTTAGGGTTGACTCAGGCAGTTTGGGCTTTGTGGCTGAAGAGCAGCTACTGTTGTCTTGGGAAGCCCTCACTTAGCCTTCACAGAATGGGATAGTTCTGGTGAGCACACATCTGGGAGCCTGCCCTGCATACCTCCGGGACTTTTGTCTCGTTCATAGTCACCTCTGGTTCCTACTTCATCTTAGTTAAAAAAAAAAAATATCCTGGCTGTGGTGTCACAAGAATTCCAAGATTAGGTCTTAGGGTGGTCGGAAATAGGGAGGATGTTGGCAGTCAGACGTGAGTTGACGCTCCGTTCTGGGATGCTCTGGCTGTGGAATCCTGCAAGCCTACCTGACCTCACTGAGCCGCCATTCCTGTGACAGTTAAACTCCAATACTTACATTTGCCTTCTTTGGGATTCAGTGGTCTTATGTGTTTACAGGGCCTGGCGTGGTGCCAATCTAACAATAAACTAGCTGTTATGTAGTTGTATTGATTAGAAAGGAGTTCTCTCATTACTGGGCCTCTGGGACCTCTGAAAATCCCAGGAGGTGGATGTCTGGATGGGTTCAGACCCTTGGACATCTATCTATTCATTATCTAGGAAAGTTAACGATTGCCCACCCTCAGACTCCTGGCATTGCCAGTTAATCGAGTTGTATGTCCCCAGATAAGCCATGTCCTCCACCACCAGGGCCAGTGCCAGTCTCTAACAGTTTTTGAAAGGCAAACAAACTTCCAGAGTTGCAGGAATGCGTTTTTATCAATGAGAATCCTTTAAAATAAATATTTGCAAAAAAAAAAAAAATCCTGGACCTATCTAGCTGCCCCCTTATTTGTTTTTTAAAGGGAGAATATGTTTATGTACTTGCTTGTCTCTATTCTACAGTTAAAGAAACGGGGGCAGGGAGGCAGAATCGCTTGCATGGTGTTGTCAGCTAGTAAGAGGCAGGGCCAGAATTTAAAACTAAGTTCCGCTTACTCTTGGTGCCATGGCATACAATTTTGTCATTTTCTTGGCTGGCATGTCAGTGACCTAAAATAAGTGTGTTTGAAGACTACAAGTGGATTTTAGTGCGGGTGGAACTCGTCTGTGCCCTAACTCAGACTCATAGTAAATATTTGGAGAGTTTATTAGGGTTTCGTTCTCAGTGCAGCATTAACGAGGCTTTCTGCTGCTGGCTGCGGGTTGCTTTCTACACGTGGTGAATAGAAGAGGAGGTTGACATGTCTTAGTTAAAAAAGAAAGGTTGATGCAATTCAAAGTAGTGTTGTTCGCGCAAGAATGGATCGTCAGTTTGTTATTAAAATAGCCCAAATCATTGGGCAGGCCAGGATTTTGTCACCAGATATATGAATGGAAAACCTTACAAGTGTTTCCCTGGAATGTAGATCTAGGGACAGATTATCCAACAGAGTTCGAGTAGTTGATGGCAGTCCTGAGGACAGGGAGCTTTTCAAAGGCGAAGGTGATGTGGATGTCATCTGCCGGTACAGCTCACGTCTAGGAAGATAAGAGTGAGAAGTAGTTTGAGAATTGCTCCTTAGCCTTCCCTAGGTGAGACAGAAGCCAGCATTTCCTTAGGACCCCTGCTGCCCCAGCTGCCCAAGTGCTGAAGGCAGGGACCACATCTCCCAGCAGTCTGCTTACCAGGTCCAGCTGAGCACTGTAGACAGATGCGTTTCTATTTGCAATTATCTCGGGGCCTGAGCCTGGTGTCTGCTTCTTTAATGACTTCACTTTCTAATAAAAATTCTGTATGGCATAGATAATTAGATTTTTAAAATGAAACTGGGAAATAGAGTGCCCCAAAGAGTTTAATTGCAGTTTTATGATGGATCAAGCATAAAAACGGGACCATTCATTCCTATAACAAATGCATACCATATGGGTCCTTGCCCTTTGCTTGCACAGGGTTGAGAGCACACAGATCAGTATGGTATCATCCCTGCCCTCATGTAGCCCTCTCTCCAAAGGCAAAAGCCCCTGCGTAAGCATGGCCAGAGTCAAAAAACAGTTATCTAGAGGAAGAGGGGAAATGACGCAACAGAGCCCATTCTCCTCTGCCAGTTAGGTGCCATCTGAGGGCATACCCGTTCTCTCTTGAATGCTGAAACACAAAAGCATGTGCCCAGGAATAACAGTTGGGTTCAGCAGTCAGCATCCAGTCTAACGTCCAGGATAAGGGAGGAGCAAGCCCCTGGGCTTCTATAAAACAGGAAGGATTTGATGGCTTGAAAGGACTTTTCCACATCTAGTCTGATGGTCTTCAAAACCCTTGTTTGTTTTGCCCGGTGACCAGTGAGGAAGGGAGACCCAGAAGCCTTAGTGAGCCAGCTTTCTTGAGAGAGATCTGGAACTGGAGAGAGTCAAGAGTACTCCCAGGGAGTGCTCTCACACCAAGGAAACCTGCTCATTCTAAGGAAGGGAGCCATTTCTAATGGAGCACCGCCCATACCAAGCGATTGAAAGTCAAAGCTGATGAGAGCAGAATATCAAGGGTGGTCACTGGAGCGGAGCCGAGCTAATACCATATCCCGTAGCTTCCATCATGATGAGTGGAGGAGGGAGTGGGTCTCACGGATGCCTTACCCCCTAGAGTTGTTTTCTATTATAGTTAATACCCTTAAAAACCTTTGGCAGGGAAGCTCGATGAGTCTCACCTTTTTAACTAAATTAGAAGGCACATGAGGAGCAATGGTCAATATACTTACCCCAGGGCCTTCAACTTTTTTTTTAAGGTCATTGGCAACTAGGTCTTGGTCCATGTAGGAGCAGTGATACAGCTGATTCCTAGCCAGCCAAAGGGGAGAGGCGGGTGACAGGGGCATCAATAGAGAGTCAGGAAATAACAAGAATCTTATGTCTGCACCTCTATTCATTCACGTGCAACCTGGACTTTGACAAGTTGCGCCCCCTCCCCCAGTCTTCTGTTGCCTTTGGTACTATGTGGGTAGCAGCGTTTACGGAGCAATGGAAGATCTTGTTAGCAAGATAATAACCGTCTGTGCAAAGTTCTGAGGAACATACACAGCAGATATTAGCTCTGCCTCGTGGCTGGGGAAGCTGACATCCAGAGGTATCCATGGGAACTTCCGGAATGTTGCCTCACTAGGAAGATGACTTAATTCAGAGCCATTTTCTTACCCTCACCCACATGGTAAATAAGGACCGCATATGTGTGAGGAATGTGGTACTTGTAAGGAAGTGTCATGATAAAATACTTACCTCACAAAAGTAACAATTCCATGCTAGCCAGAAATGTAGCCGTACTTTAAAACTGCAGTACATCTAATCAAGTTTATGTTTTAAGTATTTCCCTGGGACTGACTGGTATCTTTCAGGGTATCCCTTGCTTAGCCTGCCTTGTCAAATAATGTGATCTGATAGCAACGAGCTGAGCCTGAACTCAGCCTTGCTGAGTGGCAGGGGCACCTCCCCTCTGGGGCAGGTGCTGTGAAATGGAGTTCTTCATCCTCTTCCCTGGGACAGCTGGCAACCCTGGGAATACAACAGAACCATGTTCTCAGCTTACAGAATGACAGGGTCAGATGTGCATGAATACCTCTGGTGTCTTTCTTTATTCTGGTTTGAGGGGGGTATGGATGGATGATGGATGAATGGATGGATGATGGATAGATGGATGGGTAGGAGATATTAGAATTGGGGAGATGCAGAGGAGAAAGAAAGTAGTGAGAGCTGAAAGAGGAGATGGGGGAGAGAGAGGGAGAGGTGGCAGGACACTCAACAGCTCTGAAATCCAGAGTCATGCCCTGTGCATGTACCTGGGAGTCTTTGAGCTGCTGCTGCTGCTGCTGCTGCTGCTGCTTCTTCTTCTTCTTCTTCTTCTTCTTCTTCTTCTTCTTCTTCTTCTTCTTCTTCTTCTTCTTCTTCTTCTTCTTCTTCT
>NW_004949108.1:8718570-8732598 GCF_000317375.1 Microtus ochrogaster | reverse complement strand
CTCCTCCTCCTCCTCCTCCTCCTCCTCCTTCTTCTTCTTCCTCTTCTTCCTTTTAGCAAACAGATATGATTTAAAATCTCGGCATTTCCCTTGGTCAGATTCCTTAAGTCTGTAACGTTTTTCACCTTGTGAATGGCAGCTGATGATGTTTGTGTCTCATGGATAGTATGAGGAATACGTGGATTAAATATTTATCAGGTTCTCTTTTTGCTCTGGCTTTGAATAGAATTTCTTTGAAAAGTTTTGGCAGCTCTTGTAGGTTCCTCTTCAGGGCTCTGATGCGACGAACAGCCACAAAACTCCCCAGGCCACAACCCATCAGTGAATGTCCCTTGAAAAGTCCCTTCCGACTGGCTCATCATGTCTGTAGCTTGTGAGCCTTCATTCCCTAGCGCACATGCAATAATAATAATAATAACTTTGTGGTACTGATGAATCCTAATAAGGAAAACTGAGATTTGGTCTATGCACATTTTATTACCACCCTCCTTGCTCATTTCCTTGTTTCTCAAACATGTCCCTCCCAGTCCTGCCCCCCCCCCATATTGAGATTTCAAACCCATGTTCTTGAATACTTTTCACAAGTAATAAAAAGGGTCAAAAGCAATTTTCTGAAATATCCACATCCTCTTATTATTGAGTCCAAAAATCTAAAACTAGGGTTATTTTTCCGTCATACTTTTGGAAGTAAAAGCTAGTCCAATTTTAAATGAGACTATTTATAACTCTTATTAGTCTTTCTTGGGATAAATGAGTTTTTTTAGTGCAAAGATGAGTGTTGTAGACCGTCCTGGGAGGTGCACATAATAGGTAGTTATGTACTTTGTTCCTTTCTCAAGTATAGAGAACTCTGAAGTTAGAGGCACATCTGGTCTGAGAAAAGCATTTTAATGAGGACTGGTGGGCCTCTATTACAAAATGCCAACAGGAGCTCACAGTATAGGTCAAATGTCCACCTCGGGGAGAGTGTGGTGTGCCAGTTAGGTTTGTGGCGTCTTGACACAAGCTAGTGTTGCGGCAAGATAATCGTCCAGGAATAGGGACCCTCGGTTGAGAAAAGGCTTCCGTCAGATGGACAGGTAGGCAATTCTATAGGGTATTTTTTAAATTAACAATTGGTGTTGGAAGCTACCCGAGAGTTGGTGGCCCCGGGGTAGTATAAGGAATTGGGTTGAACCATCTAGTACGTGGTGTTCCTCAATGGTTTCAGCATTAGTTCCTGACTCCATGTTCGTGCCTGAGTTCCTGCCCCGACTTTCCTCAATGATCGGCTGTGATTGGGACATGTAAGCCGAACAAACCCTCTCTTCCCCACATTGCTTTATGTCGTGGTGTTGGTCACAGCAATGGAAAGCAAATTGGAATAGATAGAATGGTCACGTAGTTCATTTCATTCTAATCAAAAACATCGATGGCCACTTTCATTTTTTTTCCACTTTAAATAATTAGAAATGCGTATATGAACTTACCATCAGGAATAAAGGAGTAATGACAATTTGTTCAAACATGGCTTCCAAAAGTTTCAAAAGGACTCAGTAGTTTTCAAGGAGAACTTTCTTAGAAGTATAAATAAGTTGGAATTTTGTTGTTGTTTTCTTACCAAGTGTGGCATTAGGGGAAGATAGAAGGGACTTTTTCCGTCTGACTCATCACTTTAGCCTTGTGAGGAGGAACCAGACTTGAGAAGGAGCATGAGGAAGTGAAAAGCCCCAAGCCGAGCGTGAGAAGGCCTAGGCTCTCACTTTAGGCTAGCTCTTAACTTACTGAGTGACCTTGGCCTTGTTACTTCCCTCCTCTGCCTCCTAGGAACCAAGTTGAAGTAAATCCCCGTTATCTCCTTGAGCCTGGGTGTGGGTGTCAGGGTCCAAAAGGATAGGGATAGAAGATGTCTGTCCTAACTGCCTGCCATTTGTCTCCTGTGGCCTCCGTTCAGATAGAGGGACACGAGGCAGAATTCCAGAGTGTTGTCTCAGTATCTTCTGGAACTTTCCTTTTCTCTTAACAGTGATCATGCCATGTTTTTCTAATACAGTTTGTCCCCAGAGCTTCCATTGTCTTTCACTGTCATTCCTAGGGACAGTACTATCAAGGTCTTGCTGGCTAGTGGACCAAGGGAACAGTGACCATAGCCCCAATGTGGCCATTGTCGGTGTTGCCTGGTCCTCTATAATAACAAGTTAAAACACACGGGGCACTGGGGTGCCAAAGAGGGTTGCAACAGTCCCCTGTTACGGAACGGAGCTAGGTCTGCTCAGGAAAGTGAAAAGCTGTAGAGTCTATGTTTGTAGTCCACATCTGTGGGGGACAGTTAGGCAAAGAGATTGTGTACCTGATGCCCAGGGAATCCCTCCCCTCAGCCTCTCTCTTTGTCTTTGGAGTTTATGCTTACTGTGTATCATAATTCTGACCTTTGCCCTGTTGGAAGTTCAACCTTATTCCAGGGTCCACGAGGTGTGACAAGCTGTAGTTCTCCATTCTTGGGGGGGGCCTCACCTGATCATCTGGAGGGGATTGTTCTCCAGCAGGAATTGTGACAGGATCTAGGGCTACAACATAGCAGGGTGTTTTCACGGGATAGAAATGACAGTAGGGTCAGGGGTTTTCAAAGTCTTTGACTGGTACAGACTATGGAGTCTGGGGGGGGGGGCTAAAAACAAGGCCCATTTCGGAGCACAATTCTAGCGTGTTAGACTTTATGTGTCACAGAAGCCTGTGTGTATGAGTGTGTGTGTGTGTATGTGTGTGTTATTATATACAAGTTTGTTTACGTTTTAGAGTGTGAGCTGTGTGTGTTACTCATATATAAGTGTATTTATTGTTTGCTTATTTTGTGTGTGTGTTACTCGTATATAAGTTTATTGTCTACTTATTTGCTTTATGAGTATATGTGTCTTACTTATATACAATTAATATAAATTTACTTATTTAGTGTGTGAGTGTATGTGTGTGGCGGGGGGAGAGACAGAGAGTGGTATGTGTATGTGTCTGCCGTGACACTTGGGTGGTAGAACTGACAGGAGACCCTGTGGGAATTGATTGTAAACCACGTGGTTTACAGGGATCAAGCTTAGGGCACTGGGCTCAGCAGCAAGAGCCTTCCTTAGCCTACTGAGTCCTCTCACCAATCCTGTTATGCTCATGTAATGTGGTATATGTGGAGGCGGGTAAGTGTTTAGTGAGTGTGTGTTTAAGGGTGGTTACTTGAGTGTGTCAATTTCACAATTGTAATTACAATGTGGGCTCACATTCAATTAATGGCTGGCCTGTAATGGCTGTGTGCAGGCTGGGAGCACACATGCCATGTGATGGGTGTGTGAAGGTATGAGAGATGAGAGCATGGATGCACTGCACGGGTGTGCTGTATGTGTGCTGGGTGTGAACACAGGTGTGCACGGGCACATGTGTGTTCATTCAGATCTATGGTAGTCCTGCTTCAGGCCAGGTCCTCCTAGGTTTTATAGGCGTGACTTTGGCTCAAGCCAAACCCTTGCTTCTGTGTAGCTGATGAATGGAACTGACTTCTCAAGAGCTCCTGCAGCTGAAGCGGAGAGACCTTCTGGGACCTTTCAGGCCCCAGTGACCACAGCAAAAGGCAAATGAAGTGGCAGAGTGTAGTTAAATCAAACTTCCTGGGAGGCATTTCTAAATCCTTCTGCGAAAGAGACAGAAAAATTCATTCTAAATGTATTTAAAAATTCAAAGCATTTTGAGTATTGCTTTAAAAAATAAAGAAACTCAAACACAGGGTTTTCAAAGAATAGGGGACTTAAGTTTCTATTCCATTTCGGGGAACATAGACTATTGGCAGAAGTGGGAAAGAAAGGGGTAAGGGGCACGCAGAGGAGAAACTGTTGAGTTGTCTCTGCCCTATGGAGTTTTGACTTACTCTGTCTTTGCCTCCTGCATGTTCTCACAGGTCAAACCAGCCAGGGCAGGGTGGGGGAGCTTAGCAGAGTCTGTGGACCAGCTGTGATCGAGAGGGAACAGACAATGATAAACCCTAGCTACACAGTTCTGCTCACTGAGCTGGCGGTGATAGGGAGGGGTTGTGGGCAAAGAAAGGCCTGTGTGGATATTGACCCAGAATGCTGAGCCTGGTTCTGCTGCTGGTCTGGCCCCGCCTCGTGTGGTCCACTTCCCTCTTTGAACCTCAGCTCTTCCTCCTCTAATGAGAGAGTTTGATACTCTGTCTCTTGAAGCTGGACAAGCCTAGCCCTGCCCACCAGTCCCAGAGGCTCCTGAGATGGGGGTGGAGGATGGGGCGCTGGAGGCAGATCTCTCTCTAGCCTGAAGCTATTCTTCTAGAGAGCCTCTTTGTGTGGGGGTAGAAATTGGGGCTCCCTTTGAATGTGAATGTGGGGATGAATGTCAACATTCCAGTATGGATACCGCATTATATATTATCTCCTGCTTGCTTCCCACTTTAAGGGATTGTGTTCTGGAGCCTTCCCCTCCCGTCCCCTCCCCTCCCCTCCCCTCCCTTCCTCTCCCCTCCCCTCCTCTTCTGTCCCCTCCCCTCCCTTTCCTTCCTTTTCCTTCCCTCACTGTACTTTCTGTAGCTTTCCAGTAAGGTAGTAAGTTTTGTAACTTTATCTGTTAACCTCAAATTCAGCAGCTAGCTTGATTAACCCATATAAACTAAGATAGCTAGCATGTGCTCACTGTTATGTGGTGTATACACGTGAGTTATATTTATTTTTCTTCTGAGCTAATAATTTTCAGGTTATCCATACCCGAGCTGGCCCCTAAGTGTTCAAATAACTCTTAAATCTCCTATTATATTAATTTAGTCATGTTCTTCAGCAACCATTAGTGACTGTTAATTGTCCTGCCGGCAGTCGTTTGTATATTCCTCTCAAGCAGCAGATACTTGCAAGGCATGTCTCTATCTGTTTTTTAAAAATCAAGACCCTGAGCCTTAGAATGCATTTTTTTTCCCTGAAATCTCATAAGGACGTAAGACCCAAAGTGAGCAGCATGATTGAGGTACAATCTATCTGTCTCTGAAAATTGTCCGCAATGCCATGCCCCACAGTTCACAATGGTTCTAGGTCACAGAATGTTTTTCTTCTCAACAAAAGAAAATCCTGTTTGCCACCCATGACTAGTCCCTTAAGCTTCAGAAAAATCCATCCACAGCTTGATTTCCTTGCCTTTCTTCCAAATGGAGTTTCATGGTCCCCCCTACCTTAATGTATGTAAATTTCATGCAAATAGTATCTTCTGTTTGCCATGTGCTTCCAAAGTGCCAGACGCTGCTCTGAAAACTTTCACATGTGTCAAGTACTGGGAGGAGATGCTGGGCGCTCATTATATAGAGAGCAGAGCTTAGATGCAGAGTGTTGCCCTTGCTTTAGATGCAGAGGGTTGCGCCAACTTACTGGAAGGCGGATCGCATAGCAAAGATTTGGCTTGTTTTATGCAGGGGTCGTTCACAGAGCTCTGTTTAGAGAACAGTTGATATTTTGCTCTGACCTGGAGTCCAGGGACCCTTATTAAATCCTGGGATCAGGTCCTGATGACTCTTCAGTTCCCAATCTCAACGATACTGGGCTTCCCCAGCTTCTTTCTGTGGTCAAAACTGAGGCCCCAGATGTGGAGAAAGGATGATTCCCTTTGGCTTTCCCCATCTCTCTTCAGCCCACATGGTGGTTTGCACTTCTTTTTTGCTGGCCAGAACTCCTCTTTTTAGTTTTTGGCTCATCATAGACTTGCATATATTTTCTGTTAGGTTCATCTTACAGAAGAAAAAGATGGAATATGATTTGCCCCAAATTACACAGGAGTTGCATCCTCTTACCAAGGTTCTGTCTTTACCTCCACACATCCTTGGGGGTTCACTTCTTATAGACTTTTCTCCTGAAAACCTTCCCGTTCCCCACCATAGTCATTTACCCATTTATCGATCCACTTGTTTAGTAAATATTCATTGAATATATATAACCAGGTATATTCTGGGGATTAAACCGTGAGTCAGATAGATGCAGCACCCTGGCCTCCCAGATAACTATATTCTGGTGGGGAAAGATAGACTGTGACACATAAGCAAGTAAAATAAGGGTACTAAGTTCTGGGAAGAAAAGTAAAGCTGAGATGGATGTAGACCAGTGGATTTCAACCTTCCTAATGCTGTGCCCCTTTAATACAGTTCCTCATGTTGTGGTGACCCCAACCATAAAATTATTCTCATGACTACTTCATAACTGTAACATTGCTACTTTTATGAATCTTAATGTAAATATTTGTGCTTTCTGGTGGTCTTAGGTGACCCCTCTGAAAGGGTCATTCAGCCCCAGAGGAGACACAACCTACAAGTTGAGATGCTGGTGTCAAGGGTGAGACTTGGCTGGGAGGAAGTGTAGTCACTATTTTGAGCAAGATGGTCAGGGAGGTCTCACCAGAAGGTGGGGACTGTGTGAAGACCTGAAGGAAGTGAGAAAGTGAACTTCATGTAGAGAGTCATGGGAAACTATTCTCTATATCGAGCCTCAGCTGATACCAAAGCAGTGACCCTGGCCTGAAGGTAACCATAGCTGAGTGAACAGGACGGTTTCAAGGTTATGAGGTTGCCAGCCAGCCTGTGATTTCAGTACCTCCTGACTCCCTCTGACCGAGAACATAGACTTCACATTTACCGTCTTCACTGGCATGTCTGACACTAGACCATGCACCCAGAGGGCAAGCCTGGGCTGGCTTGTAATCACATCTCTAGCACACCACGGAGGCCTGGGGCTGGGGGAGAGTTCAGCTTTTGTGATTACCTCTGCTTCTTTCTTTTTTCAAAGCCCAACGTCCCAGTTAAAGATGATTTGAAGCCTGAGAATTTTGGTGGTGTGCTGGCTGCATACCCTACTTGTCTAGAGTGTTGCTTAAAAAAAAAAAAAAAGGAAAGGAAAGGAAAAGAAAGAGAAGCCATCATTACGCAGTATTGCGGAGAGTCTGGGAGTGAAAGGATGGCGGGGAGAGTGTTAACTGGAGTCCTGAGGATGGGGAAGAGCCCCCAGGGGTGCACTGCACAGGAGGTCCCTGCTGGGGACTGGTGTTTATAAAGTGTGACCACAGGGCTGGACAGAGAAAGCTCTCCAGAAACGCTCAAGTGGGTTTGGATTTCATCCAGGACTCCCATTCACCATTGGGGTGACTCAGAGCATAGCAGGGGAGACCTTCTCTGAAAGAAAATAACCTTCTCTGATGGTGGGACCCTTCTTCTCCCAAGCGGAGCACTGGTATTGGAGAGGCCTGGCTTTATTGTTGGGTGGGAAGCCACTGGGAATGCAGGTGAGCTGGCGGGAGAGAAGAGGGCTATGGACAACACCATGGGGAGGGGCGGTGCTGCTCTGCTGTCTCTTCCACCTCCCTGTGCCTCCCATCTGAGGCCTGCATCCGTAGGGCAGAAAGCTGTGTTAGAAACTCTTGCCAGTGCGAGCCAGTTAGAAGGTAGTGATGAGGTGAAATCGAAGAGAAAGGACATCAGGAAGTGCCAGGGAGGGCGTTATGGTGTTTGTACAAGGGGATGATGAGCTTGGGGTTTCAGCCAAAGTGAGTGTGTGTGTGTGTGTGTGTGTGTGTGTGTGTGTGTGTGTGTGTGTGTGTGTGTGTATGTGTGTGTGTGTGTGCACTTGCACATATATGAACATGTATACATGTTTGTGTATCAGTTATTACATCTCTGGAACATAGAAAGCGAGGAAAGGTTTCTTCTGGCTCATGTGCCAGAGAGTTCCAGTGTGTCATGGGGGAAGCTCGTGGTGGCAGTGAGAGCACATGACTAAGGCGTCACACAAGGTGTTCATACACTGAAGGACTCGTCCCCGGTGACCCATCTTCTCCAAACGGGCCATAGCTTCTACCGTTTCCCTCACCTCCCCGAGTAGTACCATCTGTTGGGGACCAAGCTTTGGGGAAACAAGCTTACATGGGGCATACTTCAGATCCAAATAACAGCGGTGTGTATGCCGTGAGTGTAAAACGGCAGCGTATTCTCTCATGCATGTTAGGGAGAAAGTAGTTCTTTTTTAACTGGTGGAAGTCTGACTTAAATAAAACAGAAAGGGAAAAGGCAAAGCGTTCCTTTTTTTAGTTAAATAGCTGTCTTTGAGGGATGAACTGACTCTACAGGCACCTTAAGAAGCCTGGGGGCGTGGCGAGACTGGAGACAAGGTTCTCTGGTTCAAAGCATACACTGTTCTCACAGAGAATCCAAGCTCGGTTCCTAGCGAACACATTGGCACCTCACAACTGCCTGGTGCTCCACATCCTGGGGGTCTGGAGTCATCTCCTGTCCTCTGTGGTCATATGCAGTCAGTTACACAAACCTCCCCCCAGACACAGACACACATGCACATGCTTGCACACATTTGCACGGACACACACAGATGCACACACCCACAACTCACACACACACTTCATCCACACACCTGCACACACACACTCACACACACCTGCCCACACACTGCATATATACATTGCACACACTCACACAGACACACACACACACACACACTTGCATGACATACACAGACATGGATACATCTGCACATACTTACACAGACACACACTCGCACTCACACACACTCCTGCACTCACACACACTCACACACACACCTGCACACACACCTGCACACACTCACACACACCTGCACACACACACTCACACACACACCTGCACACACACTCACACACACTCCTGCACTCACACTCACACACTCACATACACACCTACACACACACTCACACACACACACCTGCACACACGCACTCACACACACACCTGCACTCACACACACACACCTGCACACACACTCACACACACACCTGCACACACGCACTCACACACACCTGCACACACACTCACACACACACCTGCACACACACTCTCACACACACCTGCACACACCCACACTCACACACACACACACCTGCACACACACACACACAGATACAGACACACACACACACACCCTGGCACATACCCACACACATTAAAAATAAAATAGATCTCGAAGAAGCCTGGGTAGGTTGCATAAGCCCTGGCCTCAGGGAGACTGGATTCTTCTGGACTCCAACACTTATGATAAATAGTTTCAATTTTCTGATTCAAATGCATCTTTCAAGTTTTTGAAGTGAAGATGTTATTAAAAAAAACCAAGAAACTATTTTTGGTACCTGATATTAAAGAAGGCAGAGTTAATTCTGTGCCTGCTGGTGATGCTCCTTGGGCTTCCTCCCCTCGTGCTGCAGGGGGGTCGATCTGTCCTGCTTTCCTCCCTCTCTAGGGCACTTTACAGTTACAAACAAGCTTTGACGTAGGTCAATGTTCCGCACAAATGGCGGTCTGTGAGTCGCATGCCTGTCAGGGACCTCTGTTCACCATGTGATGCCTGGCTTCCGATGAAGTCTCCACATTTGTTCTGAACTCAGTTTGTGTCAACTTTGCTCCTCTCGGTATGTCTCCAGCTGCCTGCTTGGGCTTTCTTCCAGCCTTCAGAATGACTTCTCGTGATTTATATTAGTATTTGGTCTCTGTAGTTGAATGTAATGCTTTAATAACACACACATGGGCACACTTAGCTGATTACCAGGAGGTGACTGTTTGACTGTTTTTTTTCTTCAGTTGCTATTACAGTAATGAGGGGGGTGGGGAAAGCTCAGAGGAGGCAGGCCTGGTACTGCATGGAAACATCATCTGTGGGCAGAAGGGGAGGGTGGTGTCAAAACTCAGCCCAGCCTGGGTTAGCATTGGAAACCAGTGATGTGAACTGTGGTGGGAAACCACATGCAAGGTGCCAATGCCCCTAGAAATGTCTGCTGAGAACCAAGTTTGCACACAGAGAGCTGAACTGCTGCAGAATGCCTTCCGTGGCTGCTAGCAGGCTCCATTGGGAAGCCTGGGGGTCAGGGTGAAGGGTGTCTAAACTGAACAAACAGACTCACCCCTGTTGAATAGGTTGTCTGTGTGTGGTTTTTTTTTTTTTAATTGAAAGTAAAAGGGAAAGGAGAATTAAGAAAGAAAAAAGGACAGTGAGTTTTGAATCAGCAACAGGAACAAGAGAACCCTGTGTGAGTCACTGGAGTCAGGCAGGGTCTGCGAACTTCTGGCCTGACTGAGTGCCTCCTCGAAGAGATGCAGAGGTCAGTGCTCTTCACATCCTGCTGAAATCACACGCTCTATTACCGTTCTCCATCCTCACTCTAGGCATGTGGTAGGCATTCTGGGAACTTTTGTCAAGGAGTCATAGAGCACCCCTCATCCTGAGCTCAGGGAGCTTTTCCAGGGCGTCAGAGGAGCAACACCAGTCTTCTCTCCTCTCAGTGTGGCCACATGGCACCATTCAGCCTCAGAGTGAGAGCCGCGGAGCTGGCTCAGAGTGTTTAGTGGGACGAGGAGCTCTGCACTTTGACTTTGGTCTCTTTAGTTGCAGGCTTCTTACTCTCTTGCTAGATCACCTGATGCTGGGAAATATCACAAAGGCCAACGAAAACTATGGGTTTGCTGGAGCTTTAGTTATCTGCAGTTTGTACAGGTTTTACTTAATACAGGCAGGACAGTCTTTTCCTTGCACTTGGCTCTTAAAATGAGCATGGGTTTGTTTATCCTGCTTTTAAATCCTTCCTGTTTGATTTATCTTAGAGACCTTACCCCTAAAGTGGATATTGTTCTCTTACCTATTGCATTATAATGGTTGTAAACACAAAATGATCTGGGAAAATGGAGTGTATCAGTCAGTTTTGCTGAGGTAAGAACTAAAACCCTCATCCCGATTGTTTATAGCAGCAAATATCCCCATTATGGCACATTTCAGAGGCTGTGATTGGGTTTCCATGGATCTTGCCACATGTCTTGTTATAGCTGGGTCCTGGGCACAGGGACCAGATGCTTTTTGGAATATATCAGGCTCACAGCAGGGAGAAGAGGGTGAGCAAAGCATCACAAACTTGAGAGGCCCACACAGGCTTCTGCTGGGTTGCAACCTTCTCTGTGCTGTTCAACTTCTATCTGTTAAACAAGGCAAATGGCATAGTATCCTATCAGCCGATCCCCTCCCATGGAAGAGTAGATGCTCCATGCAAGGCACATGGCAGCCAGTAAAGCTGTGTGCTCTTTTGGAGTCAGGAAAATAGTATGGACTAACCCCCACAGGGTAAACCTGTGATACAATGTGTTCTTGGTAAGACAGTATTTAATGGCATCCAAGGGATGGAGTGCGGTCTGATGTCAGTATTTTCTGAGGGAAATACCTAGACTGTTGAAGTTCCATGATAGAGGAAACTGTGTTATTTACCCTTAAGTCTTAGGAGCCAGCCTTGCATTCTGCCAGGTAAATCACATATACAAGTTGTTCTGAATAAATCCATGAGATCACAGCTGCTCCAGTATCCCGGAAACTCAGGAAACTCAAACACAGTAGGTCTTCTATATCTACAGATTCACCGTCTGCAGATCCCGCTTGCCAAGTGTAAAACATTTGAAAAGAGGTTGCATTCTGGCTGGTGTATCCCTCATCAGCGTGCCCGGGAGGCCTAGAGGGTTGCGGTGCGGAAGGGGCACTCATGTTTTTCTTTGTTATTGTTTCCTAAGCAATGCATTACGCAGTGGCTAATATAGCATTTGCATCATGTTAGGTATTATCAGGGTGGTTTAAAGTAACAGAAAGCATATGAGTAGGCTATATATAAATATTAAGCCATTTTGTAGAAGGATTTGAACATCTGTGAATTTGGGTGTCCAGGGAAAACACATCCCCAGTAGATGCTGAAATATGACTATATAATTATGCCTGCTGCAATCTACTTATGATTAGAAAATTTGACAGGGCATGTATGTCAGCTGCACGATAGAAAGATACACATGTTTATCAACTTATTCCTTAAATTAAAGGGTAATCCAATTTCTGAAGCATTTTGCCCTGTGCTAGAAATTCATCATCCTGTCCAAGAATATCAGTGCTGTAAACTTAACTCAGTGTCTCAGCATCTTCATGACCAATGTCCTTAGCAGGGGCAGCAACCGCATAGTGCTTTTGATCATCGTCTCGTCTTTTGCTGACCAGAATTAATAGGTATGAGCAAGACCTAAGAATGCCTGTTTTAAATGGTGTGTTCCCTGCCTCTCTACAAGGAGAAACAGAAAAGAAAGCTGACATGTGCGCAGTTAGCAGTAAGGAGCTGGAGGCCTTATTTGTACATCGGTTCTTTTTAACGTCTGCTAATGTTAATGGGGAAGCACTCAATGCCCTGCTCCGAAGATGTGATGTGCTGAGAACCCTACATTGCTACCCTTGATCTTCTTGGAAATTCATCTCATTATCATTACTGTCCCCATTTAATGCAAGAGAGCAAAGGAACTCATATATGTACATACGTGGCCCAGGTCACACAGCTGGTAACTGGAGGGTACAGGATTTGAACCCTTAGTGCTGAGTGTGTCCAGTCCATAGTATATGTTCTTGTCTTTGCTTAGGACAGTGGTCAGTGGCCTGATGTCCTCTGCATGGTACTGAGGAATTTCATCTCCCCAGCTGCAGGGGCCAATGTGACTGAGCAATTATGCTAACCAAAAACTTCATAATATAGCTTGAGGAGATTGTCAGGAGGGTCCTGGTTACCAGGAGAGGCCCCCTCTAGATTCCTCTGCCCTATCCCAGTTACCTGTTGGTAGAAGGAACAAGGAATGCTCTAATCTGGCCTCCCAGAGGATGACTTCTTTCCATGGACGCCTTGCTATCTTCTACCCACAGCTGAATACCTTCCGCGATTCTGGGCATATGCAGTTGCATCAGGACCGTGGCGCTGGGCCTAGTTCAATTATGCGTGTATCTTCTCATTCAGTGAACAGATATTTATTGAGTGCGTACTATGTTACTGGCATCTCGAGTAAAGTAAAAACCCTGACAGATCATCTATTTGTCTGTCTGTCTGTCTATCTATTCCAATATCTGCATGGCGTTAGGCGGTGATAGGCGCGATGGAAAGATATAGAAACGTTGGAGGGAGGGAAAAACACTTATGGGTTATTCAAGGAAGACAACTGAATGACTGCATACATGAAAGAAGTTGGCTAGGTTGAACCGTGTGAATGTCTCAAGGGACAGTGTAGAGCACACGTAGTAGAAGGAAAAGAAATTAGGGAGACTCTCCCCCAACCAAGGTTTGTAAATTCAGAGCTGCAGTGAAGGGCAGAGTATCTGGGACAGAATTAATGCAACCATCAGAGGTCGTGGGCAAGGCAGAGGCTGGAGCCCATCTGGAGAACTTCATAGGATGTGTATTGAACAAGAGAAAGCAACCCAACACAGAGAACACATTGTTCACTCAGCTCTGGGCTGGGTCAAATCCTTTTTAATGATTTTTCAAGAGCATCTGCTATGGGTAGTATATCTGAGGAAGCAGGACTGAAGGGCTTGTCTGTCATCGGATAGCTCACCACTGGCAAAGCCAGGGTGTAGACAGCCTTGGCTTCGAAGACTAGTCTAGACCTACCTCAAAGTTACAAAACATATTTTCAGAACAGGAGTGTGGCCAACGTACTTCATTGCTTAAAATACTACCAGCACATTCTGTGTTACCTGGTCTATGTATTTTATCTAGATCCAGGTATAGTTGTAAATCTAGATACAGATTAAATAGATGGCAGATAGATAAATAGGTGATAGATGATGATGACAGGAAGGGGCGGCTCTTACGGATCTAACTCATACAGTTATAGGAGCTCAGAAGTTCCAAGATCTGCAGTTGGCACACTGGAGAGCCAGGAGAGCTGATGGTCTGGCTCCGGCCTGGATCTGCAAGGAGAGCTCACAGTGTAATTTCCAGTTCTATTCTAAGTCCAAGTGCATTAGCCCCATGTCCTAATTTAAAGGCAGAGAGTACTTGCTACTCAGGCCTTCAATAGACTGGAGCAGACCCACCCATTTGTGGGAGGCCAGTATGCTTTACTTCATCTATGGATTCAAAGATCTCTCTCTCTCTCTCTCTCTCTCTCTCTCTCTCTCTCTCTCTCTCTCTCTCTGTGTGTGTGTGTGTGTGTGT
>NW_004949108.1:8711057-8718465 GCF_000317375.1 Microtus ochrogaster | reverse complement strand
TCTCTCTCTCTGACTCTCTCTCTCTCTCTCTCTCTCTCTCTCACACACACACACACACACACACACACACACACACACACACACACCCCATAACGATTTCTAATCAACATATGGGCATCCTTGTGGCCTAGGCAAGTGGATACGTACAGTTAACCATGATGGAAAGCATTTTAAGAAGTATAACAGGATTCAAGAAAGCAGAAATAAGATTCATCATTTTTTTTTTTCTGGGGCTGCTTTGACCATGCAGGGAGGCCTGAGCTTGTTTGCCCCACAGCCCCTTGAACTCTTAGTACTGACTGGCTCCTCTAGATTCCTAACATTCTTGGTTTTGCTTATGTGAGCATGCGCCATGTTCAAGGCACCCCTCAAGCTGGAGCCGAAACCTCTGCTACCGCACCTTTGCGCACACTGGGGACACTTCTCTGTTTACCTCAAAATATGTTTGTGGGATAGCTATGCAAACCAAGAAGAGGTGGCTGTGTCCATTTAGAGGCTACCAAATGCCAAACCTAAGTCATTTGTAGTTTTTGTTGGTGGTTATGAAATTGCTGGCAAAAAAAAAAAAAAAGCAGTGGAAGTGCCGGTTCTCATGGATCAGTTCTGCTCGCCTGCCAGCTCCCCTGGAACGTCTGCAAGCTCAATTGAAATACGACTTTCAGATGAAAAAAGAATGTGATCATGCTCCAAGTATTCTTTCTCCCTCGATTTCTACCACACTGAAAAATAAGAATTAATCCTGTTTCACTTTAATGTCGATTGCTTTGCTGGATAAATCTTTAGGAGCTATATTCCTAATGAGCTCCTGATCTCTCAGAAGCTGAGTCCATGTTGTTGCGCGTGCCTGCATGCGCGTGTATAATATGCACATCCTGCTTTGTGTTTCTGCTCTACTTTCTTCTTATTTCCCATAGCAATAATTGACCGCCTTCCATATTAAAGACCCCCCAAAGGTAGAAAAAAGCACACGCAGTGATGCCGGAATCATCTTCCATGTGATTATCTATGTGTGGCCTCCAAGGAAGTTCCTTCTGGAGCCCCGTTAATTCTTGACTTTAATCAGAGCCCAACAGCCCCTAATCATGCTTCTGCGCTTGGTAATGGCAAGCCTTTTTACAAACATCTGGGAAGAAAGCATCGTCAGGGACACTTTTGATGGACAGCGGTAGTTAAGCACAGCAGCCGTTGGACAGCTGCCTCTGGAACATGGTGTGCTTCAACTCCCGGAAGACAGAACAGGGACAGTTCACAGAAGAAGTGGTCATCTGAGGCCAGGACATGGGCTCTGGTTCAGAAAGCCTTAAAAATCCTGTCAGTGAAGATAGATTCTTCCATGACCCATTCCACTTCAGGAACCGAGTTAGATGAGGGACTTTATGACTTGCCTTGTAACCTCCAAATGTTAGAAGCAGACACCGTAATTGCCTCTGAGGTTGGCTTGACTTCGCCTCAGCCACTAGGACACAGTAAGCTGCAAGGGTAAGAGAGTTAAGATGTTAAGATGTTCTCTTGACCACGTTCAGGTCAGCAGGGAGATGAACTTGACATTCAGTCATCATATGTTGGTCAAGTAATTGCTGGTAGCCAGGCACTGTGCCGGGCACATGGGGTGGGGGAGGGGGATGCATTTCATGGCTTGTGTGCTTTAAAGGTGAGCCTTGTGATGAACTGTCTCTCAGAGCATGCGGGTCCATCATGGAACTGGTCCTGGCGGGAGATAGGTTGCAAACGTCACACACCTCTTTATCCTTCCATTATCCACAGAAGACTTTTAAGAGCACTGTTTAGTTGAGCACTGGAGGCGTGATGATGAACGAGAGCCACATGGCTGAAAAATGCCTGGAAAGTGTGCTTACTGGAGTTCCAATTGTGGGAGAATAGAGAGGAAGGAAGGATATTGTTATCTTTGTGATATATGGGGAGATGTGTGGCATGGGCATCGAGGGAGTGTCTATGCACAATTGTTTATCAGCTTTGGTGTGTTTCATTCACATTTTGATTGAGCATGTTTAGGAGACAAAACATAAGTCTGCGCAGGAGTCCCTTGAAACCGCACTCCGTTGGACTGCGTAAGTCTGAGGCCACTTAAGAGTGCTTTTGTGTGGCATCCAGTAATCAAAATATTGTTGCGTGTTAAGGTGATGGAGAAGTTTATGCCTTTACTACCTTATTTTCAAAGATCTGATGTCTACGAGGCCACTTTACTGCCTCTCACTGTACCTAAATGCTATGAATTGTCCAAGCTACAGTTCAGATGCAAAAACTAACAAAAAATAATAACTTTAGCTACAGCAACAGCATCAGTATAGTAATAAATAAAGATAATTTGTGTTGCTTATTACGTATAAAATAATAATGGAGTAATAATAACTTTAGCACAAAGTTAGAAAGTAATATTTAAAAATGGTGAGGGTGTAAGCACGTCCTTAGGTATAGGAAATGTGTTCCGGGTAGGAAGAAGATATTTTTGAGAATCAGCAAGGAATCAATGACAGAGCACCCTCCCACCCCGCCTCACCCCAACCAAAAAAAAAGGGGGGGGGAGGAAAGCAGGGGTGACGTCAGAGAATCTTGGAGGAGGCATGAACTTTTAAGTTTGAGCAAAGGGGGACCTCCTAGAGATCCTGGACCAGAGGACGACCCTGATGGCATCTTGATGTTACCATGGCTCAGGCTGCTGTATGAAAAGCACACCAGCAGGGAATGAAGATGGAACTCCAAAGGTCTGGTGAGTGGATATTCTAGCTAGACCGAGAATCGCGGAATGGAATTTCCAGCATGGTTGGATGTGGGTCATGAACTAAGTAGGCTAGATGACTCAGTGTTTGTCCTGGGATCCTGAATGTCTGGAATTGCTGTGAGCTGAAATGAGTGCATCCACGGATGAGGAGCTAGGAGGAAGGATAAAGACTTCTAGCCATTGGAGCAAGAGCCGCGCATGGGAGTGCAGAGTTCACAGAGGCTGTTGATTATGACAAACAAGGGTCAGGTCAAAGCTGGAAGTATAAATTTGGAATTTATCAAACTATAGATAGTAGTTAAAGCCCTAAAACTACAAAAAAGACCCCCAAGAGGGCATGTCCTGGTGAAGCGCATGAAGGCTGGAGGTTCCAGAGAATGCCGTCATTCAGAATTGGGAAGAAGAGAAGGAGTCGCTGACCCCAGTAAACTGATGAGGAGCAGCCATTAGCTACTGGATAATAAGAGACTTGGGTCCCTTAGAAACCAAAGAGATGAAGACCTTGTAGAAATGGTGATGACCCACATGTGTCTCACATTGGTGGTACTGTGGGGTTAGTGGAGATGAAGAGCAAGAGCTGGCCTTTCCCTTTGGTCTCCTGGAGCTCACCGCATCCTCCTCCAGAACTCCTCCTTACCTCCTCTACCGGCTAATGTGACTTCAGTTTATATAGCTGTGCCTCCCCAGTCCCACAGACTGCCACTGGCTCACTCACTCATTCACAACTGATGTACATGCTAAGTGTCTCCTGGGTGTCAGAAAGAGTGCTTGCTAGAGTGGCCACAGAAAAATAAACCAACAATTTGGGTGTCTTACTGTCTAGGGCAATGGTTCTCAGCCTGCCTATTGCTTTAAATACAGTTCCTCAAGTTGTGGTGACCGCCAACCATAAAATTATTTCATTGCTACTTCGTAACTGTAATTTTGCTACTGTTATAAACAATAATGTAAATATCTAATTTGTCTTGACCCACAGGTTGAGAACCACTGGTCTAGGGACAACAGTAAGGTGAATAGAACCCATGGCAGCAGGAACGAAAGGGATTGAGATGCAGTAACATGATGAGAGCTCAAAGGGAATTATATTTTCTCTGGAGGTCACGATCTAGTTCATGGCTGAAGCGGCCTAAGTTTGGTCTTGAGGGATGAATAGCGTTGGGAACTTAGGGGGCAGAGTGGAAGGAAGAATATTTGACACAGAGAGACGTTGTGGCCGAAAGCATTGTACAGATGAGAGTTCCAGAGGGCTCTTTTCCTTCAGGAGCAGATTCTGGGGAGGAGGACTAGGACGGGAGGTTGAGGATAGAATTTTGATCAGGGACCGAAGGAGACGATCCTTGGGAATGAGAGGCTGAGCCCTATTTCCAGTCAGTCAGGGCATCATTGAAAGGTTTGGACCATGGAGATATGCTTTGAAGGTAGCTGAGTACTGTTTGCTCCTTCTTAAAGCCTCAGAAGAACAATGGGAAAAAAGACAGTTCTCACCCAAAAGGTGACATTTTATTTTATTTTTTTTAAATATTTATTTATTTATTTATTTATTTATTTATTTATTTATTTATTATGTATACAATATTCTGTGTATGTGTCCGCAGGCTAGAAGAGGGCACCAGATCTCATTACAGATGGTTATGAGCCACCATGTGGTTGCTGGGAATTGAACTCGTGACCTTTGGAAGAGCAGGCAATGCTCTTAACCACTGAGCCATCTCTCCAGCCCCCAAAAGGTGACATTTTAGATGAGGGTATGAAAATTCCTTATCTAGAGGAAATAATATGTTCCAGGAAGCGGGGAGGGAGGGTCCATGTGACTGATAGATTTGAGGAACCCAGAGAACAAAAGGTGAGCACAGGGTGGCTTCAGGGACTCGGGGAAGAAGGGAACTATTGCTCCTAATTTTGGACCAGAGGAGGGTCACAATGGCTTCTAAATATTAGTGATGCTACTCTAGCACCGTAGGGGAAGTAGATTGGTCACTGGGTGACGAGGAGGGAATGATGTCCTGAATCCGGGCTGGAGAAAGATGGCAGGGACACGCCACAGGGCCATGAGGTAGAGCCAGGGCTCTGAGACTCCCCGGGAAGCCACCCAAACATTCTGAATGTAGTATCCTTGGCTTCTGCCACTAAAGGCTCTTGTCCCCTTACTGCCTCCCCATCTCCTACCCAGCCTGCTCTTCAGACTCTATCTCATTGCTGGCAGGAAGGAAGCCTGTTTATATGAGGGAACTCTGTGATTAACACCATTTCACTATTAAACAAAGGAGCCCTATGACTGACTCTCCACCTGTACTCTGCCCACTTTAACAAGGCAAGCCTGGAGCCTGAGAGGCTGGCCATGAGTTCCCATCAGGCCTGACCTCTCTGGGCTTCTCTCACATCTGGCCTGATCAAGTGCTGGCAGGGAGGGGTCAAGAATTCTTGCGCAAAACACCTCCCGAACCCCAGGGAGGGCAACACGCAGCACCCTCAACCAACAGACAGTGCCATTACGAAAATGATGGCCAACCAACCAGATGGGGCCCTCCACTCTGCCTCTGTTTATAACTCAGCCCAGGCAACCTGCCTGCTCATTCTGCCTAGAAAAGCAGACCCAGGAGAACGGTCTGCGTGCCAGAGAATGGAACCTACTCGGTCCTTGGCCAGCAGGGAATGGTGGGACATGGTGGGTAGTGGCCCACAAGGGCCTCATCAAGGATTTCTGGAGGTTGGAACCCCAGCGTCACGGGGAAAGGGCCTGGCCTGCAGCCAGCCCCCAGCATCCCCATTCCTGTGGCAGCTCAGGGAAAGAGCCCTTTGTGGCAGGCAGGCAGGCAGGCAGGCTGGCTTCCTCCTGAATCTGCCCATAAAAGGATAAAAGTGCTGTTATCTGGTCGGCATTGGGTACGGTGGCTAATAATACATTTTTCCAAAGTGTGGCTCTTTCCCCCTTTGTGTGAAGATGTGTGCTCATGTGTGTGCGGGTGAGCCTGCTCCTGCACAGTTTGCCGTCTCTATGTGCTAACAGATGGATCCAGCCTCATCTTTTATCCGGTGTTACAGAAGATAAAACTGAAACTGAGTGGCTGGCTCTCTCTTCGATTTAAAGGAGGAGGGGGAAAAAAAAAACTAAAATAAAATAAAAAAGCTTTTCAAGGGAAGCCCTTATGCTACAAAAGAGTGATCCAAAATCTCGCCTGGCTTTGCTTGAACAGCAAAAACGCAGTAGAACCATTTCAAAGTGTCTTTCTTCCCTCCCCCTTCTCAACTGCTCCAAAATATATGATCTCTTGTCAGAAGTAGGCCAAGCTTGAAGGCGGTCATGAATTATATATCAAGGGACATCATTACCCTGGAGCCTTGAACAAATGCCCGGCAGTTTAAATTTTACAGATTTTTTTTTCTACCTAGCAGCAGCAATTTTTGCCCGAGATAGACTCGGAAAGTGTTTTTACAAAATGTACAATGAGACGTTATGCTAATAAAGGTGATTGTGCAATGGCTGGGAACTATTTCTTCCTGAAAGAAGGCTTTTCTCCCTCACGTACCGCCCGCACTCCAGGTACTTAGGCCAGCATCCCCCACTTGTCTTGCCTTTATTTCCCGCGGGAGTCAAAGACTTCCAGAATGAAGGCTGATTGAGAGAGGGAAGCTGGAATCAGCTGGCTATTCTGGGCCCACCCTCTGTAGCAAAGACGTTGCCATTTCATTTGAATATCAAATATGCCTCATCCACCTATTTAGTCACGAAGATTCAAAGAGGCTTTCTGAGAATCCTCTTTCCATCTGAACCTGGGAAACACTCATGTGGGTAAATAAGAAAGGAGGATTGGGGGATGTTGGCGCTGCTCCCTCCTTGCTGTGCAGGTGTCGGAAAATGAGCCCCCTACACAGGCAGGTGTAAGCAGTGGTTGGAGGACCCAGCGCTTCTCGACCAAAGCTGCTTCTACTGTCACCTCTAGGATTGTAGAACTGGATGTGGGGGTCCTGAAAAACTTGGAGACACTGAATGATCTGTGAATATGTAGCAACCACAAGGTACACCTGAGTCAGATGAATCGTGCCGATGAGGTGTTTCAGTTGGCATGAGCCCATGGCACACTATGAGACCTGATGGTAGGCTTGGTTTCCAGCATGTCCCTGAGATGCCAAGGCAAGCTGCTTAGATTGGAATTGCAGTGTTCATCCTGTCCATGCAAAGTTTTCTCATCTTATAGAAGCAAGGGTTCAATTAGGAAAAGCATAGACCTTTAATATTTTCCTACCATTGTCTTTTAGCATGTATCAAATTAGTATATCTTTGGATTGGATTATTTTAGAAAAACAGGTATATCCACCTTTCTAGTGTGTATATTTGCCTTCATCTTTAATAAATGATAAGATTGTATATGTAATAAGATTATGTGTGCATATAAATCAAGGACTTGCTTTTAAAGTTATTTTTATGATTTATTATTGGTAAATATTTGATTTGTATAATTATTGGATAACCCTATGTCCCTGGTAAAGAGACTGTGAGCAGAAGAAGCTCCAGAGCCCCTGATTTAGACAGAGCCATAACTGCAGAAGTGGCCTCCTCCTTCTGGGAATCAGGGTCTCTTTCCAGTTTGTTCTCTCTCTCTCTCTCTCTCTCTCTCTCTCTCTCTCTCTCTGTCTCTCTCTCTGTCTCTCTCTCTGTCTCTCTCTCTC
>NW_004949108.1:8692285-8710957 GCF_000317375.1 Microtus ochrogaster | reverse complement strand
CTCTCTCTCCCTCCCTCTCTCTCTCTCTCTGTCTCTCTCTCTGTCTCTCTCTCTCTCTCTCTGTCTCTCTCTCTCTCTGTCTCTCTCTCTCTCTCTCTCTCTGTGTGTGCATGTGTGCATGCATGCGTTATATGTTCATTCACATGAATATGGAAGCCAGAGAAGGAGGACATCAGTGGTCTACCACTCTCCACCTTACTGATTTGAGCCCAGGTCTCTCTCACTTGGGATAACAAGTTCCCAGGACCTGGCTGCCTCAGCTCCCTAATCTCAGCTGACAGATACCACCCACGCCTGGCTTTTTTTTTTTTTTAACTTGGATGCTGGGAGGTTTGAACTATGGTGTCTTCTTGTTTTCCCAGCAAGCACTCTTACCTGTTCTCTGTCTCTCCCGCCCCTAGTTTCTCACGTTGTTTTATTCAAACACTGGGGATATGGAGGGTGTTTGATGTTTTCCCATTTTAGAGACAGAAGTATTGCTAGAGCAGGGATGTAAATAATAACAAGATAAAACACGTATATAAAGCGAACTATAAACCAGGAAGACTTGTCCCATCTAACCTAAAGAAAAGTAAAACCCTGTGTCAGAGTGGAGATTCCTCAAGCTTTCCTAGGGCCCTGTGGTCTCAGTGCCTGTGCCATGCTGCAACCCTGACCTCTCTCACATCTACCTCCATCATTTTCTCTTACTCCCGTGAGTTCCATTGTTTGTATTCATTGCTAAAACTTAAAAAAATTAAATTACGTATATTACATATATGGGGGCAACAGGAGGTATGTGTACACAGGAGGACAAAGGTGCTGGATCCCTCTGAACCTGGAATTAGAGCGGCATAACTTTCAACCACCGAGCCGCCTCTCCAGCCCACTTTTGCCTAGGCATCCTCCTCACATCCTTCATCAGCCTGGCAGAAGACTATGTGGCTCAGCTTAGGTTCCTCTAAGAAATCTTTCCCGCCCGAGACTCACCACCATGCAGGTGGAGTTCCAAGCACATCATCTACCTCTCACCTACTCTGCGTCCCACCATGATGGCTGCCATGCTAGATTTAACTGCCGCGCCATGTATTCTTTTCTGGTAGCCTATCAACTATTAGCAAAAGAAGGTGGTGTTGCCACATTTTGTTCTCAGAATCTTTCTGCCAGAGATAGAAGAAGCATAGGAAGGTATCTCTCAATGAGATTCATCCTCCTAAACCCCAATGCCTCTGTCTAGACATATCCCAGAGAAAGACTTCATGTACTAATGGGACTCCATGATTATCCTATGTGGCAATACCCAGAACCAGAGATAAGGTCATAGTCACCTTGTGTATCCCCCATGACTCTGGTTCTCGTTACCATGCCCAGCTGACACCCTAAAGGGGGCAACCTTCCAGAGTCCATGGCTTGCAGTCTACCACCAAGTTAATACAATCCCTGGTGAGGAAGGAGGTCCCACTATGAGAATGAACCCAGGATGCTGATTCAGACCCCCTCTGCCACTGGCTGGCTATGCATGCACTGAAATTTGCCTCTTGGCTCTGGGTCTTCATCTCTGCCTCAATAAAAGAAAACTGAAAGATGCTATAAGAAGCTACTTTGATAAGGAGGGGACATTATTTTGTAAAGTGTTCAGTTGCGCATAGATATTGGCCAACATGAAGATGAAGAAATTGCAGCTTCCAATTGAGTAAATCGTGGTATTAACATACAGCCAGCCAAGTGATTCTCACTGGGACCCATTGACTTAGTTCGGGATGCTGGAACAGAAGGCACAGCCTGTGGCTTAGACAACAGAAATGTAGTCTTCATAGTTCTGGGAGCTAAAGAGTCCAAGCAAGATTTGGTGTCTGGTGAGGACCCAATTCCTAATGTTCAGATGGTGACTTCATATGAGGGATGGGGAGTCCAACCCTTCCGAGTCACCCAGTCACAGAGTTCCGGCCTTGTGGCCCAGTTCCTCCTAAGGCCTTATCTCCACAAAAATGGCATTGGGAATTTAGTGTTCAACATGTGGATTTTAGGAGATGTGATCATTAGTTCCTAGTGCTTCTTCTTTTGTTGCTTTAGTTATTACAACTTTAAATTAGAAAGAGAGAGAGAGAGAGAGAGAGAGAGAGAGAGAGAGAGAGAGAGAGAGAGAGAGAGAGGTGTTAGGCCTGAGCAGTCAAATCAAAGAAATCCATTTGCTGTTTGGCCAGGATATGCTTGTATTTCTGTTAGCCTGGCTATAATAAGACCCACCTTGCTGGAATGTAAACTTGGAAGATGAGTGAGAGACTTGTGATGTTTGGAAACTGCTCTCTCTGAAGCTTTTACATCTCCATTCTGCTGTCCCAAGTCCTGCCTGGGTTACAGCCTGCTCGTTCTGAGCTGTAGGGAAACCTTAGGGAGGGAAGGAGGGAGGGAGGGAGGGAGGGAGGGAGGGAGTGTAGAGAACTTAAAAGCCACTCTCTCAGGCAAAGTGTGGTAATCAGGGTTGAATGCACTGAAGCCTGTGTTTAAGAGCCAGCAGGGAAGGCAGCCAAGTCTGCCAGGCCTGGGGCATCTGCACCCTCTCCCACCCCCACCTTGATCAAGCCACAGGCCTCATCCACAAGGGAAAGGGAGGGAAAGGTCCTTGCTCAGGTGACTTCCAGCTCTCGCATTCAGGAAGTGTGTTTTATAGCTGAGCCAGCTGTCATTCATAGACCAGGAAGGGCAAAATCCTCTTCATTACCTCGCTTGCAGTGCTAGTGCCTGCTAAGCCACTGGATCCTACCCGGTCTAGAATTAGCTCTGAGCCCTTGGACTTTTAATGAAAGGGCTGCGAGAGTCGGGTGGTTTATGGTTGGCCTTAACATCTTCAGGGAGACACGGAGGGAGGTCCTTGTTCTGTCGTCTTCTCCTTTAGAAATCTACTGCCTCTCGGAGTGAGGATGTGGATGAGGAGTGTCCCAGAGACTTCCAGGAAGGGCCTGTGGCTAGGCTTCTCCCCTAGCTCTGCAGACGCCAAGCCCTGGAGGCTCGGTGACAGTAGGTTTGTAGCCTGCTATTGGTCTTTTCCTTGGGAGGGCCAGAGTTGAGCCAGCCCCAGGGGATTCTCTTGTGGTTCCCTGGGCTCGCTCAGCTTGTTAGTGTTTCTTAACCTTACACTGTGCTCCACTTTGGGTGGTTTGCGCTAAATGCGTTTTTTTTTTTCAATCCTCAGAGGTGCTGAGAATAAAAGGATTGTCTTTTAAAACGTGGTTTTGAATGTGTTGAAAAGAAGCCTGCCTGCTGAGTGTCTCTGACAATTGCCTCCCTGGAGGAGGGCTCGGAAACCTTATCTTCCCAGATATCTCAACTCCTGTTTGAAAGGGGCTTAAATAAAATTGCCTTTCTGACCAACACTGACAGGGTCAGCTGGATGGTGATTATTTATTTTAGCTGGGTCTCAGGCTGCAACTTTATATCGTGCTTCCCACTTCCCGACGCCTTCCAGAGGAAGAGATAATCTGATCGTACTGGATGGAGAGCTGTTCAGTGCCCATTCACCCTTTCCATAAGCATCTGTGGTGTGCCCGGCACTGTGGACACAGCGAGAGCTCTGCCTTCCATGGGTATTCTCTATCCCTGGCCCACATCCCTGCTCTGCTCCTTTGGCTTACCTTCCAGGACTCCTGCCAAGAGACCTGGATCCTTTATTTTCATTCTAGAGGCCAATGCGTGCGCAGACTTGCTTTAGCTCCTGAGTGTGAATATCCTCACACCCAGATCCCTCGGTGTGCTGGCTTGAATGAGAAATACCCCCCAGAGGTTACATATTTGAACACGTGGTCCTTGGTTGATATTTGGGAAGTTTGCAGAACTTCAAGCCTTGCTAGAGGAAGTGTGTCGCTGGGGCCCTGCTCAGAGAGTTTATATTGCTCACTGTTGGTTCTCTGCTTTTTAAGGGGGGGGGGGGGATGGGAGTTCTCCGTTTCCTGCTCCGGCTGCCTGTGGCTATGCTTTCCCACCCTTATAGACTCAATCCCTCTG
The DNA here is from genome assembly GCF_000317375.1 of Microtus ochrogaster. Taxonomy (NCBI): domain Eukaryota; kingdom Metazoa; phylum Chordata; class Mammalia; order Rodentia; family Cricetidae; genus Microtus; species Microtus ochrogaster. The sequence goes on along the minus strand of NW_004949108.1, from coordinate 8,706,976 downwards.
GAACTGTAAGGCAAAATAAATTCTTCCATAAGTCACTTTTGGCCATGGTGTGCTATCGCAGCAACAAAATATGTTATTAATATACTCAGCCTTAGCATCGCTGGCATTGGTGCAAAATATGCCCTTCATTGTAGGGCACTTAGCAGTTTTATAGCCAGTAGCACCACACACACACACACACACACTTCGATTTTGATGACCAAATATGTTTGTAAACATTGATTAATGTCTGGTCTGTATTTATTGTTACCAAAGTACCTTTCTATTCTTTTCTTATATATATATATAAAAAGGAAACTTATGGCCAGAAGGGTAGGCATTTCAAATGGTTAATTGGGGAATAGATGTAGCTGTAATTAAAATGGCTTATGTTTGGGCTGGAGTGATGGATGGTTCAGTGGACTTGTTGATCTTCCAGAGGATGCAGGTTATGTTCCCAGCATCCCACATGGTGGCTAACAACTATCTGTAACTCTAGGTCCATTTGTAATGCAGACGTACATGTAGGCAAAGCAGCCCGCATGTGCATATAAAATAAAAATAAATAAGTTTAAAAGCAAAGAGAGAGAGAGAACAAGAAACAGCCCATCATCTCATGAACCTATTCTGCACCATGATAAGTCAATGTTTCATTAATTCTGTGGGATAATGAAAATAAAATTGATGAGGGCGTATGTCCATTTCCATGGTGGGAACACTCGTATCATGGCTGATTTCTGGGTGCTTGTATGACCTCACTGAACATAAAGTTGGGAAGAGATACAATTGACTTTGGTGACCTAGTCCTAGAGCTTCAGAGTGCCATAGTCATATATGCTGCCATATGGTGACCAGCACTGTGCTCTTTATTCACTCTTGTACCTTATTCTTCTCTCCCAAAGGCAGGCTCTTCACTATTGTGATGCTCTGTGATGAACACGCCTGTCATTTGGCTTTGGTCACCTCTCGGCTAAGTATGAAACAGCTAGGCTGGGCTGTTCTCCTTTGCCTATAAAGTGACTGTTTCATTCTAGTCCTTGTAGCAGTATGATGGCCCTGGTCATGGACAGAAGCCTTGGAATGTTCGCCCCAGGGCAAGAGCTGCATGCTGGTCAGGGACATGGGTGGTGTTTCTCGGTAGTCACTGTGCTGGGTGTAAGGTACTTGGGAGGGACCATGTGGAATCTGTGACAGACAAGAAAGACAGCAACCGCTTTCACTATTATAAAGTACACACTCTTATACCTAAACTGCAGATGCCTCTTGCCCCCTTGTTCCTTGGTGGACGTGGTTGGTTGTCACATAAAGGTAAGCTAACTGATCCCGCGGGCGTAGCTGGTTTTAGCTTTTTCACCGGGACCATGGCCCAGTGCCAAGTGCTCCCTGGGAACCTCTGTGCTTTGTTAACTAGGAGAATGAGAAGAGTCATAGTTGGCCATCCAGAAATGGCTGGTCTCCCCCTGTCTTTGATGTCTTGCCAAGGTGTAACCTTTGGGAGTAGCCTGTGACTGGAATATGGATAGTGTCGGAGGAGATAGGAGCCCTGTGCATTGGGATTTTATCCCAAAGGTGGTGGGAGATCCTTGAAAAGGGCCTAAGTCAGGAAGACACATCACCAGATCTGTGCTTTGCCAGTTCCCTTTACGGGATCACAAACAGGAGGGACAAAACAGGTCATGAGCTTGGAGGGAAGGGCCCGTGGAAAATTGATGAGGCACTCATGAACACTAAATGCCAAGGGTTCAAAAGGGTAGAGACCAGTGTGAGCTGCAGTGTCAGTGGGAATCAGAGAAGACTTCCTGGAGGAAGTGACTACTGCCTGCTGCCTTTCAAAGGTGACCACCTTGCCTGAGAGAACGCAAAGTCTTGCTGATCTTTCGGGCTGACTGTTCATGAGCCACACTCTGTATGGGCTCCTTTATGGAGGGATGGGAACGATTGGCTAAGGAACATGGATTCTGCTACAAGATGATGAGTCTAGAGAAACGGTAAGAATGGAAGGTGTGTTTGGCTCTTGTCACGAGACTTTATACCTGTCTCTTATCTCTCTGCTTCCTCTTTCTTTCTCTCTACGACAAGGTGTGAGCTGCCAAGGGTCCTGATATAAAGGGATCTTGTTCCTGGTCCTTCAGGAACAGAATACTCCCTTGGCTTCTTGGAGTGAGTGAAAGCCTGGATGCTGATCACATGACTCGGGATTTTTCCTCACAGCTGGAAGCCCAGGGCCCAGAGCAGCTGTGCTTTTGTCTAGAGCAAGAGCCAGTTTTGTCTGGGAGGCCAGGGCTGACTGTGTCAGTACCACAGGAAAACTAGCTCCCAGCTGTTCTAGATAGGTGAGGCCTCTTTCTGTCTGCCCTTAGCAGGAGTGATGCGATGGCCCTGTGTCCTGGTGCCTCCGTTGGGACAAGCCCATACTGCCTCACCTGCATGGACCCTAAACTGGACCCATGCTACAGAAGAGATTGACACAAAGCACCGAGCACAGCTTCCAGATGCCATTTTTTTGTAGTGGCATTGAGGCCAGGGCCTTGGCAGTTCCAGCATGGCTTATAGGATTCAAGTGGTGTTTGCTGTGTGGGACCCATGCGGTTTGGGGTTCCTGAGTGTTGGAACCTCTGCAAGAGATGCTGGAACTTGGAGTCTCTGGTCTACCTGGACCTTCAATAGCAGATGCCTCTCACCACACAGCTTTCAGCTGTGCTCAGTATAACACAATCATGTGCTCTCTCTGACTTCTGCGCTTGACAGTGGCACTGCCTTGAAATGCCCAAAACCTTTGTTTATACCAAATGGCCCAAGGTAGCTTTGCCTCAATAATCTAGGCCAATCCTGAAGTTTGCTGAAGTTCAATTGGTCACTTGTTAAATGCCCTAATAACCCTGGAATGGAGCTAGTAGTTCTTTTGTGGAAAAAAAGACCAACAAGGCTCAAAGGATATATATTTGCATGGAGCTAGGGTTGATGTCTACAACTGTTTGCCCTGCCTGTATTGCATATAGTAGCTTCCCACTCTGTTACCTTTAAGTTTTCTCCAGGAGTCATTGAATGCTCCTTTCCCTCAGTGAAACTGTGTTTCATGAATGAAGACATCCACACTCCTCTTTTGTATAGACCTGTTGATCAGTCACAGTAAAGAGGTGTAGGGTGCCGAATCTTTAAGTAAGAACTGTCTATCTATCCCACGATGGGTGTAAAGAATGAACATAGATGGCTGTGACTTTTGGAAAAGAAAACTCACTGGATTTTCAAAGTTACCCAAAGAGGCTTGCTGGTATGCCATTGCTCTGTGAACTGCATTCAGCTGGGGTTTTATTTTACTATCAGAAAATAATGACTAAGTACTGTCCTGTCAAGGCCATGTTCAGGGATAGACCCAAGTCTCCAGTAATATAATCATATCATCATCCGGGCTCGTATATCTAGGAAGTAGTCAAGTATAGATGATTCTAGACTGTTCTTCTCTGTCTAACTGTTTTGTGGAGACAGGATAGGATATCATCTGTTGACATCTCTGACTTACTGAAGTGGTACCTCTTACTGTTTCCGAAAGTTGACACTCCTGGAGTTGCTTCCCTAGGGAGAAAAGGGGCAGGCAAAAAATGTCCGATACCTGGCATTTAATTGTCTTATTACTCAGGGCTGCCAGAGAAGGAAACCAGCTGCTTTGTCATGTGCCTCCCTTCCCCCTATAATAAATATTCACCTGGAATAAAGAACACTCTAGAAACTGTCTCCAGGACAAGGATTCATTCTGGCCTTTTGACTCACTGAAAGGTCGAGTGGAGATTTCTGAAGGTTCCAGCCTCTGCAATAGGGACATTCACTTTGATGGCAGCATAGAGATGACAAAGATCGCAGGCCACTTCAGAGCCTAAAATCACACATGTGGTTCTTGTTCTGTTACCACAGGCCAGTAGCCTCTCCTTCCCTGAGACTTGGATGACCAACCATGAGCAACTCTTGGCTTGGCCTCCTCTTTCTGGAGCCCAGGGACAGGTACTCCAAATGCACACTTCTCTACTCCAATATTAACACAGAATATCGGTCTCAGTCTTTCCCAGCTGCTCCCATCTGTATGGTGTAGTGGTATAGATAACAGCTGCGCCACTATTGCCAGGAAGGCCCATCTGAGTCTTGGGAAAGGATCCAGAGAAATAGTCATGAGGTTCCCACCATAGAGCAGTGGTGACAGGTGATGAGTTTTGGTAAATAGGACAGACTTCTCCTCTGAATTAGGGAGTGTGCACATAGTATGTCCCTTTGCAAGTAGGGAAGAGTCACACTGTGTGGTATCTTGATATCTCAGGTGGAACCTGAAGCCCTATATAGAGATGGGGGCTGCTCAGAGCTACAGACTTTCCTTGGGTCTCAGCCAATCCCTGTCTGTAATATCCCCTGAATGTGTACTAGAAACTAGAGTCCCTTCAGAGCATGCACGGATGGCTGTTGTTCTTTGGTTTCACCTGTATTGATATGTGGGTTGAATTCATGACTGACTTTCTGGTATCAGAAGAAAAACAGATGTCTTTCTCCTCTTGCCCTAAGATCTTTAAGAAGGAGGGTTCTTGGGGAAGATGTGAAAACAGAATTGCTCCTTAGGTGATGGCTCCTTCCTCCGCTGGCCCAGGGTTGGCAGGAAAACTACAGTTTCTCACCCTCCAGGCATGGTTGGACACTGCTTGTGGAGGGGAAAGGCTAGGATTTGTGGAGTTATATCCTGATCTCAAAGGAAGCTCGGACCCACATCCCTATGTAGGCTCCGCTCTATCTAGTGGTCTTAGGCAGCATAGCCACGTCTACTATCCCTGCAACTCATCCAGTGGCCAAGTCTGTCTGATGTCGTAGAGCCACTACCAGGCCCCACTTCTAGAGGAGTAGTTTATCAAGGAACACAAAACAAAACAAGACAATGGTTCAATTTGTGGATGGCTGGGATACAAGGAACCTACCAGCCCTCCTTGGGTAGCTTGCCAAATCTAGTCCCATCTTCTCCAATCACACGGCTACCTTGAGCTCATGCTACATACATGGCCTTATCAATTCAAGGAACAAAGGGAGGACCAATTGTTACAGAGGAAGGTTTGTGTGGATTGGGGAGTGGAGTTGTCCAGCAGAATTCATGTAACTGGACACGAGAATGACCAGCCCATTGCAAGTATGAGTTGCATGTGGGGTCCATGTGTCCTCATGTGTCTGGGTCGGTTCTGGCTTCTGCCATTTGTCCCAGCTGTGTTACTAGCAAGACTACCTTTTGTTCTCAGAAACATCAAAGTTTTGATGACAGATCGTAAGCACACCTTAATTCCATGTGACCTATCTATGCAGAAGTGGTTAAGAGGACCATAGCACAAAGCGTAGTTGTGCAGGGTGGGCCACAGACTTCAGTGAAGTCCTGGGCAGGGTCCCTTAACAGCTAAGAAGTGGGTTATAGTTTATCACATGGGCAGTTCTCTGAACCACGTGTTACTAATGTGGCTTCAAAGTGAGCCGGTACGCTGAAATGTCACACGAACAGTGACTCCTAACCTTTCTCACAGCTTTTGACCTTTATGAAATTATTTAGTTACCTCAACTGCGAAGTAGGGCTATGCATACAGACCTTCAAGAGTTTAAATCGTGATCTCCTTAAAAGCATCTGGCTTGCATCCTGATGTAGGACAGACCGCCAACTAAAGACAGCTGCTGTTACTGTCATTATGACTGCTAGTTGTCCCGGGGTTGGCAGTGTTTGGGCTTTATTCTCAGCATCTGTGAAACGGTAAGAGATGACTTCTGTCCTGCCTTGTCCCTTCTTTCTTGTGAGATTGAAACCAGGCAGCCAGGAATCCTTGGGAGAATATGTGCCATTAGCCTGGGGACTGCGAGCAGAGAGTTGCCCACCTGCCAGCCCCAGCTGCTCCATTCTCTGGGCCTTGGGAACTGATTTCCCAAGACATCGTCATCGCCTCTTCCACCCACCCAGATGATCCCTCTCAGGCCTCCAGGGTCCAGCCACTTCCTTCTCCAATGAGTGGGGCCATGTAAACATCGAGACCAGGATGCCATTTCCTGGTGGTGGCTGACCCCAGCGGGCTGCTGGCCAAAAGGGATCAGGGACTAAATCCTCCAGTCAGCTGTGAGCACTTCATGCCATTCCCTGCCCGGAGAGCTTTACTGCCTCCTTCTCTGCTGAATGAAGAGTCCTCTGTTCCTAGGGGATTTGTTTTTATTCAGCTCTTTCCAGTGTCTTGCCCTTTAATATAGCTGCTTTGAGAAAGAGTTTTAGGAAGTGCTTAACAGCAAGAATTCCAGTCCGAGTGGCCGAGTTCATAAACTGACTCCTCTCTCTCAAACGCCGAATCTCTTAGACCAGAGGCTAAGCCCTGATGTATCTCGGTTTTCTTAACTGTGAAAGGGACAGCAGCAGTGCCAAGCCGACAGGATTTCTGTAAGACTTTAGGGGGTGACAAGATGTACAACTGACGCTTGATTCACAGTTAGTCCCTGCTCTGATGCTGTTTTGTCCCCACTCCTGCTGTGGGGAAAATGCCACATGAAGCGCTCTGCTCTAAAGGCCTCACTCTGCTGCGGAGAATGGGGAATTTTGAAGGAGCCCACTCCTGGATTGGCCTTTGGCTTCCCTGTCTGTCCAGTGTGGAGTCACAAACGTGTTTTCTCAGGCCTTTGATCTTACCCTCTTCCTCCCTTTTGCTTCTGTTGGTTCTCTGGCTAGGAGGGGGAGGGATGTTGTGAGAAGGTCACTGCACTGGATGTCACCAGTTAGATGCTGCCTGTCACACCTCAATTCTGTCCCATGGCCCTGGCCGAAATTTTCCCCCTGGCTGAAATTTTCCCCATTTCTGGATTTTGGCTTCTCCAGTTTGTTCAACAGTCTTTGTAGCTCTTTGCAAGCTGAGCAAAGGCTATGGTACTGAAAACCACATTCTCGGTCACCATGTGTTATGGAGGGCTAGCCCTCCTGCTGATCACAGCACCATAGGCTGTGGTGGCATCCTAGAAGGACGGGCCTCAGAAGCAGATCAGGACAGTGGGATGCTAGGTTGTGTCGCCGTGGAGACAGAGACGGGCTGATGTTGCTTTCCTCATTTCATCTCTGCTCTCCTGTGGATATGTGGTTCTCACAGTCAGCTATGAGCTACTACCTGAAAGAGCTTGGATTCCCCACAAAGATATGCTTACGCAGGCTTATCCCATGTTTGTTTGGATATTAAGAAAATGATTTACAGAATCTGGGACGGATCCCCAGAAGGCCATTTAATGTCAGACCTTGAGAAAATCCTCCCTGGGGGCTTTGTGATCCTGTCTAGGAAACAAGAGGAGGTGGGACCACCAAGAGAGTCAAACCAATCACCCTTGTGACCCAAATACTAGCCCAGGGAGCCAAGCCAGGTTGATGCCAACAAAAGCCGCCTAGACGCCAGCTTACCACTTCCTTCTCTGGGTTTGAACTATACTTTCTATTAGCTTCTTGGATGTGCAGTTTTGGGGAACCACTGGAGTGGTGGACTTGTGGACTAGTTAAGGATTCTACATTCTCTGCTCCTCCCTCGTGCCTGTGGAAGCATGAAGAGTAGTGCTAAGTACTATTGGGTCTCCTCCTCTCTCTCTCTCTCTCTCTCTCTCTCTCTCTCTCTCTCTCTCTCTCTCTCTGGTCAAACAGTGATAATGTTAATAATCTTCCCACAAATGTCTCATCATTAAACCTTCATATTCAATTCTTCTGTTTTTCTTCTCTGACAATTTCATATATGTGTATGGTGAACCCTGGTAACTTTCTACCCCACCCCACCCCCCGTTACTTTCTCTCCTCTTCCTTGGTCTTCCATGGAAATCCTCTTCCCAATAAGCCCCTCCCACACTTTCATGTATTTCTGTGTGTGACCGAGAGACAGAGACATTCTGGGACAGGGAGACCCGCTGATTGGAATTCGGGTTCCTTATAAAGAGCATGGGTGAGTGTTTATTGACTAAGTCCTGGACCACTTGACCAATGACTAGACTCCACAAGAAAATGATGCTCGCTCAGCAATAACCATTAACTGCCAACAGTGGCTGAGGGAGCAGAGGGTCCCACTGACCCTCTCCTTGAAGTAAGACTATTTCTGTGAGGTTGTCGAGCTCACCAGGAGATGTCATACTAAATGATGTGTATTTGAAGATGGGGAACTTCTGGAAGCATCTCTGGGTGAACAAAATAGACGGAAAGCATCAGGGCAGGATCTTAGCCATGCCATGAAGGCTTAATGTTCTGAACCTCTGTGTTATACGGTTGAAGGTAGCTGGGCCAGTTTCGGTAAATGAGATTCATGTATGCCTCCCAAACCACGAACAATCTGAAAGTGGCTGAGAGAGAAAGCAGATGGCGGGGGGCCTGGGAAAGCTCCCCAGATGTCTAGTCACCTCAAGAGTTCCATCACCTCAAGAGTTCCTCTCTTATTTCTAGAACCTTCTTGGCTCACCTGCTCTCTCAGGCTTTGCCAAGAGGTGTGGGGGAAGGGCATCCCCCCACCGGCCCTTTGGAAATTTACTTTTTTTTAGTGCTTACACCAGCCTTGTATTGGACAGACCAGGCTCTAGGGCTGGAAATAGAATTTATGGGTACCCACCCACAGGACCCTCTTCCTCATCTGCGCCACACCCTATTTTCCAAAAACACAGCTCCACAGTCTGCTCAGAGAACACTCTCTGGTGGAGGATGTTCCAAAGCGGCTGTTTTCTCTAGTGTTTCCTCCCCCACTTCACTTCCTGTTTTTTTTTTCTTCCTCTTTCTCCGCCCCCGCCCCATCTCTCCTGGCATGTCCAGGCTGTCTGAGAACAGGAACAAAGCCCGGAGCATTGATAATCATGATTTCCTGTGGTGCCCTCTGCCTGCAGCTGCACAGAGCCCAGGCCAGTCCAACCTCCCAGAGGCAAGCAGAGAGCTGGGCAGTAAGCTCTGGCTTCCAAAGGCCTCCTCCACCCTGCCCTAGGACCAAGGAAGAATACCCCTCCCTGTCTCTCCAATACTGACAGCTTCCAAAGCACTTTGTCCTGCATTTGAGGAGGACAATGGATGCATAGACAACTTCTGATTTTTGACCCCAATAAATGTAACCCAACTGATACGCACAGAAAGTTCTGAGAGTCAGATGTGGCCCCGTTTCTTTTTCTGTTTTATATTTTCACTTTTGACAGTTTTATCTGGTTACTTTCTCTTAGCCCCTCCCTCTGCTGGTGAGCTCCCTTTTCTCTTTCCAATTAGTCTACCGCCTCTTTCTTTGAGTGCTTGCACACCTGTGTGTGTGTGTGTGTGTGTGTGTGCGCGCGCACGTGTGTGTGTGCACGTGTGTGTGTGCATGTGTGTGTGTGCAAGGAAGCTCTGTGCAGGTTGGGCTCGTCAGTGCACTTTCTTCACGCCTCAGCAAACAGTCTAGCTGTATGAAGTTCGGGGTTCTAGTTGTGGGGAAAATTGAAATTAGCGGTGCCTGACAAGACAAAGCTTAGGCCAAGTTGGGGAAATATGGGCACAGAGGTCACATGATGAGCCTGGGAGCTATGATTTGGTTACACAATGTTAGATACATGTATTTCTTCTCTCAGTTTGTTTTCTGTGTTGAAGTGTGGTTGTTCAAATACACAGGAGAGCCAGAAAATCCCTGTTAAGAGTTAGTACTCACCCGAAGAGTCTATATCTTTTCCTATTTTTCTGCAACAGGGAGAAAGAGAAGGAGGGAGAGAGGGAGGGGACAGAGGGATTGAGGGGGTTGGAGAGAGAGAAAGACTTGTTGCCACTAAAAAGCAAAGCCCACCTATGCTGTGTCCATGGTTCACAGTCTTCCATAACAATGTTTTTATAATGAGGGAAACATGGACACCATCCGAGTCACATGTCTGAGATGGACTGTTTTACCAATTTAGTTCCCTCGTGGCAAACCCATAAAAACTACAAAAACAGAAGTGTGGGGGAAAATTTCACCTCTCTGTGAAATGTTTTTAAAAGGGAGAGGAGCTGTGACATGCCTCAGTGTCGCAGTGCTGTGAAGTGCTTGCTGGGCAATTTTGTAAGGACCTACATTCCCATCTCCAGTACCCATATACATGCTGCACACACGTGGTGACCCGCTGAATCCCAGTGCTCAGGAGGCCAAGATGGACAGATCCCTGGGGCAAGCTGACTAGTGAGCTCTGGGCTCAGTGACAAATCCTGCCTTACTGTTTAAAGGGGAGACTGATGGACGATTCCCCTTGTCAACCTCTGGACTCCACGCACATATACACACACACCCGTGCGCACAGGGCCCATACGTATATGAACACACGTGCAGAAGAAGCCTTTCCGTTCAGGGTCAGCAGCCACACTTCGGTCAGCCTGACCACGAGGCTGCATTCTAAAGTTACCCTTGCCAGAGAGTCCAAAGCCAATCTGGACCACCTCCCAAAAGGATGGTCTCAAGGAGGCTGTTTTCAAGCCTTAGTCTCCCCAACGATGGGATGAATGAATTAGACAAGTTTGTCTCCTGGAAGTCTTTCTCTATTGGTGGTCCCTGATCCAGTACTTGTCTGCACATGGCTCAGAAACTGCCATGTGGTAGAAGGCCTAGAGATTGCCTGTCATAGTAAACATGACTTTCGTTTCCTTTCCGCAGGGTACCACTCCCGTAAGGACAGGGACTCTCGAGGACCACAGACCTGATTTGGGGAGCTCCTTCCTGTGGCCTCATTGCTGCGCCCACTGGTTTGTCCCTTCAGCCTGGATTGGTGACACACAACCAGTGGAGATATTTCCAGGTAACGACCTGCTGAGTTTGAGGACGGCGGAAGTCAGTAACTAGCATTTTGGTAGGAAGGGTGTAGTGTGCATGTTTGGAGACCGCACGGAAGCACAGGGCTCACTCATCTCCCTAGGACTGTCGTCTTTCATTAGAAGCTGTGCCTCCCAACGCTGTGTCTAAGGAATGACTCAATGAAAGAGGACACAAATGAGAACTGTCGCACGGATTCCAGGAAAACTATGGTCAGGAGGTGGGCCAAGGCCCCTGGGCATGTTTAGCTGTATTCTCAAAGGTGTCTGGGTCGCTCTGGGTGTCTGGAATATTTAGGCCTGAAACAGTAGATTAGCATGACGCATAGGGAAGGAATAGGTTAGAGCTGGTGTTTTAGTTGAAGCCCCTCCTGCCTTTTCTAGCTAAGCATATTTAGACCAGCAGAAGTCCTCTGGTAGGCAGCCTCCCGAGGTGGGGTTTAGGTGTCCTGGAAGAGGCCTGGTTTGCATCCCGTTTGCAGTATCTTCAGGGAGAAACTCAGTTTACCGTCATCCAAGGGCTCGTGTGTACCTTTCTCATCGCCCCTTTCCAGACTGCACATCTGTTTCTCTCACACCTTCTCCCTTCCTGGGTCCCATTGACATTGGACAGCGGTTCTTTTCCTATGGGCAGTGCATGGCCACATCTATTTGAATTTCTTCCTTGAATTTGCATATGATGCAGGCTGACAAACCTCCCCATTTGACTAAAGGTCAACGGGGCTTCAGCTTCCTGGGCTAGCGCTTCTGAGTACATCTCCCTTAGGCTGACCTGGGACAGACACAGTAGGACAGGGTTAGGGAGGACAGAAGCAGCATTCCTTACCCTGAAATGATCACCCACGTCACTCTCAATGGTCAGTGGAGTTACCGATCTCTACCTCCTATGCTCAGGGTCCTTTTCATAGAGCTTATCGTCATTCCCTTAAGAGCTGACGCCAGAAGTGCTTCATGACAGCCGATAGAGCCCAGTTAGCCGACGGCTAAGGTATTTACCCACCTCGGTTCCCAGAATCTTCAGCCCCACACTTTCTCATTCGCTCTAGCCTGGGGCGCCCTTCCTTTCTTCTTCCTGTCTTTTTCCTCTAGCGTGCTCCCTGAGCTGTGGGACCATCCAGAGAAGGGAGAAAAGCACCCTGAATTAGAACGACCCCAGGGTGTATTTGGCTCTGTATACTGACTCTGCTAAGGTCATTGCTAAATTGCTGAGCCTGTGTCTCTCCCTGCCGCGTGGGGACGGTGATTATTTTTAAAGCTGGCTGTGAGGCCTGAAAGACTTAATCCATTGACATAGTTTCTTGCTCCCAGTGAGCCATAGCAAAGGTTAGCTCCTTTCCCCACCCAACATTTGTAGAGCTACTTAATCACAGCTCTAGCCCCATAATGGATTCCATGAACTGTGTGACTATAATCTGTGGGCAGACACTGTCCCCGACACCAGCTAGTCCCCAGCAGTTAAAGAAGGAGAGGCTGTCATCAGGCTTTATAGCCCAACGCTTTGGCTTCGGCCAGGGCACCCTCCCCAGTCTAGCCATTTGGAAGGTTTGCTCTCTCCACTGCCATAAGCAACTTCAGGACCCGCCCCACTCCCAACCCCTTGACCAGATCGCCGGGTTCCCGAACTATCAATGATAAATTCTCTTCCTTCCAGAAGCTTCTCCCTTCAGATCAGCACATGCCCGGGGTCTAGAAGTAGGTTCGTGTGATTTGGGGCAGGTATTCAGATCTGAGACTCAGAGAAAAAGTTCAGTTCCAACTACAGTCTCCTCCAGACATTCTCCCTTGATTTAGCTGGTAGAGGCCTTTGCCAATCCTCTCCCCTCCTCGCCCTGCCTTGGCTGTCCGTTCCTTCAGCAAATATTTGTAGTGCTTGTGTTATGTGGCATGCAGCAGGTGTTTCTTAGTGCTACGCTAGCAGTGCAGAAGGAAACAAAGTCTCCATTTTCAGGGAGTTGCCATCTGGGTAAGGCCAGGGCTCAGGAACTGTTAGCGCATGTGCAAGTATTAGAGGGCGCATTCAGCACAATGGGGAAAAATACAGCAAACAAAAATCACTAAATAAATCTGAGTAAGAGGGCCTGACTGTCGGGAACTGGTATGGCTATAGCAAGGGCTGGACTGGAGACTCCTGATGGTTATCTCAGGAGGAAAATGAGGGACAGCGAAGTGAGGAGGAATTGCTGAGACAAAGCTCCAGGGGACTGGGCTGGGCCTTCAGGGAGCTAAAAGTAGCCAGTGGGGTCTGAGCAGAGGAATGCAGGGAGAGCAGGAGGAGGTCAAAGCAGGAAAGTGTGGGCAGGGAATAGGATCCTTGAAGGCCACTGTCAGGAGGCCACTGGTGTTTCTGTCCTGGCTAACTTTCCCTAGTTCTTTACTATCCCTCTCTCCTCCCCAGTACTTTCCAAAAACCTCATCTGGAAAACATCCCCACATAGACAGAAAGGTAAGGGCTCTTACCCAATAGAGTGTCAACCATTCATTCAAAGAACCTTTTCTGGGCTCTGGCTCCTAAGACTGAAGTCTCCCTGGTGCTTGTTCAAGGCACTGTGGAAAACCTCAGTGAGCCAGTGAGCGGTTAGGTGGAAATGAAAAGTTGCCCTACTATGATCAGAGTAGAACCAACTTGCTAGAGTAGGGATTTTTTTTTCTCCCAGAACCACCCAAAGGTCAGTTCCTCTCCTGCATCTGGAGTTCATTTGCATAATAGGCTTTTGCCAGGACTTGCCTTCAGGCTAAGCGGAGGGGGGGGGAAATCAATTTCATTCCTTAAATGTTTGGATCTTATTCTCAACAGCACCGACAAGACCCGCGGTCGTCCTCAGCAGAAGTGCTGATTAGAGTCCACGCCCACACTGAGGTTGTTTCTGGTTTTATCAGACCCTGTAGCCTGCAACAGGTAGTTACCAGCAGTAAGGCCCAAAGGGTGTCAGGGAACCTAAGGAGAGGTCACTGACTCAGACCCAGTGCAGCCAAAGGCCAGAGTAAAGGAACTCCCTGGGGGTGTTTTTCCTCTCAGAACCAGCCAGGAAGTCTACAGGTAAAGTTGAGGGTAGGCGGAGAAACTTCAGGGCAGGGTGTGAGGAATCTCCGCGAAGCCGCTGGAGCAGAGGCCTTGGCTGCTGGTGTGGACTCAACCTTCCTGGTGGCTGTGACTGGAATCTGAGAGATGCTAAGCTGAGGTGTCGCCATAGAGTCTCAGATGCGGGGCTAGGTGGTTGGAGTTTATAGGACTGTGAAGCACTCTTGACAGATGTTAACTAAAGATGGCTTCCCAGGGCCGAGGAGGTGTGTCTCAGCTGCGAAAGTGTTGGTTCTGCAAATACAAGGATTGAGTTTGACCCTCAGGACCCGTGTGAAGCAGATTTCAGGTGTGGCGGCCCACATTTAATAACCCTAGTACTATGGGGTCAGAGACAGATAGCCCATAGACCCAGGTGTGGTGGCCCACACTTAATCTGAACACTGCGGGGTCAGAAACACATAGTCTGTAGGGCTTGCTGACCGGGAAGCTTCATCTACTTGGTGAGTTCCAGGCCAGGGGTAAATCCTGCCTCAGGAATGCAAAAACAGAAAAATAGGGTGGTCATTTATTGAGGAGTAGAACCCTCTGTCCTACACAGACCACCCCCCAGACACACACACACACACTCCTACACACAGAAGCTCATCTGTACACACCCATAAATGTGTACTCAAATGTGTGTGAACGTGAATATACACACAGACATACACACACAAACACAAATATATGTGCACCCAAATATACATGACCATCCACATATTCATTCTCTCTCTCTCATACACGCACATACACACATACACTCACACACACTTAGCGACACACATGCACACACCCATAAATATGTGCACCCAAATATACATGAACATCCACATATTCATTCTCTCTCTCTCATACACGCACATACACACAT
>NW_004949108.1:8682218-8692180 GCF_000317375.1 Microtus ochrogaster | reverse complement strand
GCACATACACACATACACTCACACTCACACACACTTAGAGACACACATGCACACACCCATAAATATGTGCACCCAAATATACATGAACATCCACACTCTCATTCTCACCCTCTCTCCCTTTCTCTCTCACACACATACACACAGACACAAACACACTCATACACTCATACACACACAAATTTGTTTACCCAGCTATGCATGAATGCAAATATACACACACTCACACACACAGGCATATACATACAAACACAAATATATGTGCATCCAAACACCCAAATATGCATGAACATCCACACACGTTTTCTGTCTGTCTGTCTGTCTGTCTGTCTGTCTGTCTCTCTCTCTCTCTCTCTCTCTTTCTCTCTGTCTCTCTCTCACACACACACACAGAGTGACACACTGGATGCCTGATAGGATTGGGGTTTCAGAAAAGAAAGGCCTGCTTTCCTCTGTGTCCCTCTCCCTACCATCACCACCCAGTTCCTTTGACTGCCGACTGCTCCTCTTTCTGCTACTGGGAGACACAGTCTTCTCAGGTCTAAAGGAGATTCTCTTGTCAGCCCCACACAGGCGTCACAGTGGTCGATGGTCACAAGGGCCCCTCCACCCCCTGTGTGTAGGTAGTGCTGCAATAAGGTTTTGCACACTGTCTTGGTGCACCACTTGCGGTGGGAGATGGGTGGACCTGAACCCCTCTTTCTGGTAGGCAGGCTGCCTGGCTAAGCAGAGACTAGAACTCCTGTCCTTTACATTTCTTTCAGTTAGAAAGCAAAGGGATTGTTTCCACCTCTTAACCCTTTATCCACTCACGCTAAAATAGAAGTTTCCTTTTTATCAGATGGGCATTCGTGAAAAATGTACTGTGTTTTTAACTTTGGCAATGTCCTGAGCTCAGCCTGTGAGTGCCAATAGCTGGACCCATTCTAGGAGTTTAACGGTGATTGACAGAGACAACCCAGCCAATAGTGAGAAGAGCAACTCATAGACAGGAACCCGGGTGTGGACCAAGTGATGCGGGCAGGATGAGAAGTCTGCTGTCTTCCTCCCTAGATGTCAGGGAAGGGATTAGAGGGTCTGTATGAGCCGGGCATTGAAGAAGGAGCTGGAAGAGATGTTCTCTCACTACAGAAGCACCTATAAACCAGGACTGACTCTCAGAGCTCTATGCTAGGAGTCGGGAGAGCAGCAAGAGAGCTTGTCATATACAGATCATGCCTCAACTTGCTTTTTAAAAATCCATTAGGAGCTGCCTCCTCGTCCTCCCACCTGTTCCCAACAGTGACTAACAAGCAGCAAACTGAATAATTTGCCTTGATCTCCTCTCTGACCCTATGGAGGCATCGGTGAGCATTATGAGATGAGGCGCCAAGAAGTAGAAAGTGGCTGAGGAAAAGGAGGAGGGGAAGAGAGGAACGACGAGGAGGAGGAGGAGGAGGAAGAAGAGGAAGTGGCAGCAGCTGCATTGGCCATCTCTGTCTTTCAGGTTGTACTGTAGTTCCCTGGTGGTAAAATGCAGCTTCCACAGAGGGAGGAATCTGCTGTTGCCTTGTGAGTGCACAAAGCAATCCTTCTCCCTTTCTCTAGGAGAGAGACAGGCAGGCAGAGACAGAGAGAAACAGAGAGAGACAGAAACAGACCGAACCAGACAGACAGAGGCAGAGACAGAGAGACATACATATGTCTATATGTGCGTGTCCATGAGAGGTGTGTGCATGTCCATTCTGTATACATGTGTATATATGAGTATATATGGGTGTTTATACACATTGTACTAAATACATTCTAGAACCTAGCACAGAGCCTGGTTTAATCAACCTTCCACTGCCTTTGCTGGCTGGAGGATGAATAGGTGGGTGAGAATTAACCTTGCCACGCACATCCTTGTTTAACTGCGCCAAGGTCAGTGCACTTTGTGCTATTTTTACACCTAGAGAGAGCATTAGGGTGGGACCTGAAAAAGCTGGAGTTCAGAATGTTGACATGGCTCACCGAAGGTCTACAGCTCTTAGGACGTCAGCATCCGAACCCTGGAATCATCTCCTCTTGTGCTGTGTGTCCTTTCTATAACAGTAAGAGTTTCTCAGCAAAGGAGGTCTTTTTGTGTCCTTGGGCCTGCCCCACCTCATGCTCTCAAATGCAGAACTGACTAGAGTAATGGCAGACGGAGACTCGTCTGGAAACTCTCTGAAGGCAACACCTTGCTCTTGCAGGTGTCCGCTGGGGTACTTCCGGCCCAGGGAATTCCCTGCCTTACAAGGAGACTGACTGGATCTAGTTCCAGAAGCCCCGCAGCTTCCTATTGTAGAGTCATGCTAAACCCAGCCGGGCCTCAGTCCTCAGGACCATAAACAGCTCACCAGTGAGGCTCTGAAGGCTGCCTGTGTTGCTGCCCTCATAGAGTTTCTTGGAAGACCCGTTTCCCTCCCTGTAACGGGGACATGTCTGGCTCTTGCTTCTTGGCGTCCAAGTTGTCCTGGTGGGCTGAGGTTGGAGACAGAATACATGGCGTTGTGAATTTTCTTCTCTCAAGGGAAGACTTCAGACCAAACTTTCTCTCACCCACTGCTCCAGGGGGAGGGAGGACTTCCCTTGACAAAAGGATTTTGACAAAGTGAAAGAGAAGATGCCAGTAGAAAAGAGTGACCAGGAGAAAGGAGGGGCCATTGCTCTCATTGGGAGTTCCTATGGAGACCTAGGGGAGACACCCTGCCTCCACCTCCACCACCCCCCTCTACCCCCCACACCCCCACCTCCACACACCATGATTCCACACAAGCTCCTACTGATCTGCCCTGTCTTGGTCCTTTAATTCGCTAAACCCACCCCAGATAGCATACCCCAAGTAACCCTTTCTTGATGACCCAGCTGCAAAGGGCTTCTTTTTTTAATTTTTTTTCTAACGGTGCTGTCTCCTCGTGGCGCTTCTCAGTATTACAGGACACAGGTAGAAAAGAAATCGGAGGTCTCTGTCTTTTAGGGCTCCCAGACATATTGAGGCTCCATGTTTGTTCCGTCTCTGGGGTGGGAACTGGGAGAGGCAGATGGGGGCATTTGGCTAAGATCTGAAGTTGAGTCAGTGTCTCTATTGGGTTACCTAAGATGCTAACACTCTGGCCCTAGGATGGAGATGTTACCTGACTTGGAATATTAAAAAAAAAAAAAACACTCGGGGGTTGGGAATGGGGGCAAGCTGGCAGAGATGCCACCTAGAATGGCTGCAGCAGCATCTCAACTAAGGACCCTTGCTTGGCCATCATGGCCTCTCACAGGAGCGCCCTGTGAGCACCCCAGCTCTTTCTTCCAGGTGTGGAGCCTGAGTATGATGCTCGTCTAGGAAGCAAGGGCATGGCTGTCTAGCACCCGTCTGTGGTTGCAGTCACATGCGATACAGACAGCATGGAAACGGGATGGTGTTAGCCCGGTCATTTGCGCCTACTTTCCAGAAGTCCCATATTCCAAATAGTGCGCTTCCTAGAGGCTAGGTAGAATTGGTTCAAATGTCAACCATTAAATAATTCATATGTAATGTGGCCTCCTGAGGAGCCCTCTTGAGTACGTTCTCCAACCTCTTGAATCCTTAGCTTCTAAAGAGGTCCAATGAGAAAACAGTACTAGCTACACATGCGTGTGCACACAGGCTCTGGTCCTTGAATGAGTTAACCTGCAGATACTCCCAGTGCTGT
The DNA here is from genome assembly GCF_000317375.1 of Microtus ochrogaster. NCBI lineage: Eukaryota > Metazoa > Chordata > Mammalia > Rodentia > Cricetidae > Microtus > Microtus ochrogaster. Next base: position 8,688,497 of record NW_004949108.1, on the reverse strand, counting down.
CTGGATTACAGTAAGGACTCCTCTAGCACTTGTTTGGGTTTTGACCTGGAGCCGCTGAGATTTCCTTCTAGAAGTAGGCTTCTGGGCCGCAGAGCCATTCAGCTTTTGAACGCCTGCTCATTTGGCAGCTCTTGGGTCTAGGAAACAGAAGTCCTACCTTAGGTAGTGAACTCACAGAGATGAAGTCGGCAACAGTGATGAGCCGGCCCCGGCAGTTCTCAGTAGCCTGTGACATCCAATCAAGGGAGGACATTAGGCTACCACAGGCAGAAGTGTTCTTGAATGTAGTGATATTTCATTTGTATTTTAATAAATAAAGCTTGCCTGGAGATCAGAAAGTCAAACAGACGCCCTGGTCATTGTTACAGACCAGGCAGTGGTGACACACCTTTAGTCACAGTAGCCACACTAGTTGGACATAGAAACTGGACAGTAGTGGGTCATACCTTACATCCGAGCACTAGAGAGGAATATAAGCCGGGAGGAGACAGCTCTTGCTCACAGTCTCATTCTGAGGATTCCTGGAGGCAGAATCACCATTTCGGACTGAGGTGGGGTAAGAGCCAGTGGCTGGCTGTTTTGCTTTCCTGACCTTCAGGTTGAATCCCAATATCTGTCTCTGGGTTTTTATTAGTCTTGCTACACTTGAACAAGGAAGTTCTCAGAGAGCAGGGCTAGAGGTTGAGGGTCAGGACAGAATCAGAAGGCCGAGGAAAGTGTGGATGAAGCGGGGGGGGGCTAAGAGTGACTCAGGCATAGGGTGCTGTTGTGAACGGGAAATATCAGCTAGGAGGAGAAACTATTCAGTGGAGAATTTTTGTTTCTCTTTGGTTGGTAGGGCAGTTGCCCTGGCTGTGAATCCCCCTTTACCAGGGGAGGACATACCATGTGACAGTGTGAGGTGAGGGAGTCTCCAGCAGGACGGACTGCCCCAGAACGGGCCCTGCACAGCCCCTCTTCTGTGTACAGCCTGAGCCTGGCTGGCCTGGTCCCCTTGCAGAGCTCAACAAAGACTTGCCTGTCCCTTCCTGACATCAGATCTTACCCTCAGGATTTCTCTGTCCTACCAGGGCAGATCTCACACAGTGATTATAGAAGAAGGAACGGGAAGTGATGAATCAAGCAAAGACTGTCTCAGACATCACCATGCCAACATGCCGGGCCTGCAGGGGGGAGGAAGATGGTGCCTGCTGGGGGCAGTGGACCAGCTCATGCCCGGGCCAGGTTCCAGGGGCTGGGCCACTGGTCTCGGTTCAGATTTTTTCTAGCTGCATGGTCAGGGAGTAGAAGATACTCGGGTAGGATGAAATGATTCTTCGTACAATGGGCTGAGTCTTCTCTGCTTTCTTAATTTGTTTTTAAAGTATTGCACTGAACAAATGTACTCATTTCTTTTGGCTCCCCACCCCCACCTCTGGGGGCACATGATCAAAGCTGGTAGCCCTGACTAGCCTCAAACTTGATTTCTTTCGAGGCGTGTGCCTCCTAAGCGATGTGGTGACGGGCATGTGTCCCCCAACACAGGCTGAATTTTCTCATATAACAAAGATTTCAGTAGGGAGCTTTGCCTTGAAAAATCTCATAAAAGTATACTGTAGAGAGGACTGTGGGAGATCACCTAGTAACACTTCTATCTGATGCGTGCGTGCGTGTGTGTGCATGCGTGTGTGTGCATGCGTGTGTGCATTGTGTGTGTGCATGAGTGTGTGTACATGTGTGTGCTTGCATGTGTGTGCATGCGTGTGTGCATGCGTGTGTGCATGTGTGTGCGCCTGTGTGTGCATGCTTGTGTGTGTGTGCATGCGTGTGTGCATTGTGTGTGCATGAGTGTGTGTACATGTGTGTGCGTGCATGTGTGTGTGCATGTGTGTGCGTGCGTGTGTGTGCATGCGTGTGTGCATTGTGTGTGCATGAGTGTGTGTACATGTGTGTGCGTGCATGTGTGTGTGCATGTGTGTGCGTGCGTGTGTGTGCATGCGTGTGTGCATTGTGTGTGCATGAGTGTGTGTACATGTGTGTGCGTGCATGTGTGTGCATGAGTGTGTGTGCATGCGTGTGTGTGCATGCGTGTGTGCGCATGCGCGCGTGTGTGTGTGCTCGCATGTGTGCGTGTGTGTGCGTGTGTGTATGCGTGTGTGTGCATGTGTGTGCGTGAATGTGTGCGTGTGTGTGCATGCGTGTGTGTGCATTGTGTGTGCATGTGTGTGTGCGTGCATGTGTGTGTGTGCGTGTGTGTGTGTGTAGACACGAGCGTCGTCAGCAGTGTTGGTAATGGAAAGGGTGCCGACTATAGCCATACAAGGCGCAGTCCGGAGTGCCCACTCACGGATCTTGTCCCCATGCCCATTTTAATCCGTGCAAAGCAAGATTAATCAATGAGCTTACTTATAAGGCCAGATGCAAACTCAGCCAGCATAGAACAAGCTCCTCTGCAGTCCAGGGAGACAAGGATAGCAAGGCAATTTGATGCTGGATTTCAAGTCCTTAATGGGGTGTAGTGGTCCCTGACCGTGAAGCACCTGCGGACAAACAGAGGCAGGGCTTGCTGTTCCGCTGTGTGGTGAGTCTGGCAGTGGCTGTTGAGGCTGCTACCAGAGGCTCTACAGCAGCAAGAATCCAGAAAATTCTTAGGAAAAGAGTTTTGTGTGCATGATTGGAAATACGTTATAGTGAATTTCTGTTCTAGAATTCTTTGTGGACAACAAAAACTGGCTGTGAGCTTGAGGAACTGAGTTTGGAACCCAGAACCCACATGGACATTCTGGGTGTGGTGCTGTGAGCATGGAATCCAGTGGCAAGGGAGGTCCTTGGGGTTCATCAGGCAGCCATTCTAGCCCAGTTGATGGACTAAAGACGTACTCCTGGGGATGACGCATAACAAGAATCCTCTAGCCTAGACTCTCTCTCACATACATGAACACCCACACTCATGTACACATACACGTACATACATGTGCACAAAACTTTTTAAAAATCGACTTTCCAGATGGACTTGAGGACTCAGAGTCAGAAGAGAGATCTGTATCCAGCCAGCTGTCAGGTAAAGATGGCCAGAAAGAAAAATGAGAGATGCCATGTGGTTCCTGGCCGTGGCTCTGTGGTGGTAACTGGTAGATATCCAGGACCTTTATTGTCACCTCAGGCTGCATGTAAGTCCCTGTCTGAAAATAATGAGAGAGAGAGGGAGAGAGACAGCTTTAACAGGAAAGCGCCGACGCCTCTCTTGGGTCCACAGGAAGCAGCAAGGTGCCCCAGGTAGGACAGACACCCCCAAGATGAGAGCATCTGTATATGACAGAGCGGTACACTGTGGAGATGGCAGTGGTCGGGATGATGGTCCCTGGCCTCCTTACAGGACAGCAGCTGAAGGAGTGGTGGCTGTGATGCCACCTCTGCCAGGACTGCTCGGCTGTGCGTATTTCTTGTCACTGCTTCCTCTGTTTCGACCTAGGGCTCCTATCTGTACCTGAAGAGGAATTGCAGTCATTGGCCTGGTGTAGCTTGGGTCTGCTGCAGCCAGAGCTTTGCTCCCGAACTCTGGTTACCAGGACGTTCCACCGAGCTGCACTCTCAGATAGGAAGGGCCCAGGGCCAGCTCCACGTTTGGGGCTAGGATAAAGAATAGGCCGGACAGCGACCCATCTGTCTGTGCAGCCCAGAGGCCCTGTGGAGAGTGGAAGGCAATATATTCCATTTGGACTGACTGAGGGCCCAGTGTGACCCACAGACACCACCCAGAGAAGCCGCGCGCGCATAGGGCTGGGGGTGTTTGTGAAGATGGAGCGTGGCCAGCAAATCCTCAATAGCTGGGCGGGGCCTGAACAGAAATCCGGACATAAACTTTAAGGGTTTGTTTGTGGGTTTCCGTCATGGTCTTGGTTCAGTCATCTAAACAGGGAAGTTCCATGTGGACTATGTTGTTTCTCTTGTGTGTATGGTAAGCTTCCTGCCGAGCCGGCTTGTGGGGAAGCCCCTGGACTTCTGACCACCCTTCATTGCAGACTTGGGGTAGACCACAAATGCAAAAGTCTCCTCTTCTCATGGTGGTTCCCAGCAGATATTTTAAGTATCAATATTGTGTCTGTGTGTTGCATGCATGTGTGATTACATGTGTGTGTGCTCGGGGCAGGGGTTCACATACCCTATGTTGAAGAGGACAGAGATGGATAGCCTGTGTCCTCCTCCATCACTATCCGTCCACTTTACTCTCTTGAGACGCTAAACTCAGAGTCGTTTTGCAGGTAGCCAGGGCATCTAGCAAGCCTGCAGTCGGCTCCAGCCAGCCACCTGTGGCTACAGGCTTCTGTGACCATGCTGGCCTTTCTGTGGTGCTAGGGATTCGATCTCAGGCCCTCATGATTGCACAGCAAGGGTTCTTATCACTAAGCCAATCTCCCCAGAGTCGGATCCCAGTATTTCTCACGTGGGTTGTGGAAACAGGCTTTGCTGGCCCTGCACAGTGTCAGGTTGGCCGTAAGACAGATGTTTTCCTACTTGGAAACATAATTTCAAAAATGTATCAAGAAGGCCGAAGAAAGTAGTCACTAGCCCGAATGGCTATTTCCCCTCTCAAAAGTCCTGACTCCATTTCTCACAAACTAGTCTTCAAGACTCCTGATTCTGAAATCACCTAGGAGCAGGAATCGAGTCTCCACACCAAGTATTGGGTATTATAGCTCTGAGTTCAAACACTTCACTTTAGAAGGAAATGCTTTTTAGGAGAATATTGCAGGTGTTGACCGGGATCCTGCTTTGTTCTCTTGGAAAAGGGCTTTTGTGAGCAAAAACCGGAACTGTCATTTCTCATGTGAGGCAATGCCTCCCTCTAGTGGACACCGTCTATAATTGCAAGCTCCACCATCTAAGGTCCTCATTGTAGCAGAACTTTCGGGTATAGCCACGCCCACTTGCCTTGGAGGTGATGAGAAAATTAAGTGAGAAGCTTTGTGTGATGAACCTCACGAAATATTGAGCACAGTGCTGGCAATCTGTGACTTGCCGTCTGATCGGGGGCACCTGGCTTTGGTACAGGCCTGAGCGAAAGTAGGAAAATGAAAGAAAGCCCTTTGGGCATGTGGGATTTCAATGGCAAGACTCCCGCTGTCATCTCGGATATGAATTTGGGAAGGGACTGGAGAGTATGTGTCCTTACCTGGAACGGAGCTATGAGCACTGCCCACTCACCCTAGGGGAGAGGCGGTCAGGACCATTCCTGAAGTGCCCCGGAGTCTCAGCCCGATGCTACCTCCCAGCACAGCCGGAGTGTGGCACCTGTTGTCATGGTGGCATGGGGCTGTCATCTACGGAACGTTCAGTTGATCTAGTCTGCGTGCAGGGCTGGCGTTGCAGGGACCTCGTCTTTCGCCTTTCCTTCCGCTCTCTTGAAATGGTAGTCAGAGCTGAGTGAGCCCTACCCACGTCAAGCAACTCACCAGACACATGAGGATTATCTTTGTTTAAAGGCGAGCATTAAAATCTGGGTCTCAATGCTGAATTTGTATAAAGGAGGGGGTTAGCCCTGTCAGGAGACAACCCATAAGGATGAGGAGGGGATTGAAGTTATTGAGTGGAGGTGAGGGGTGGGAGGAGCTAAATGTGAGCTGAAAGGTGTGTAGATCAATTTCAGTTATACTTACAATTTCTACACATTTGGGGAGAGATTGTGACTTCTTCCCAACTAGATGCTGCCACCCCTGGGCAATGTAAGAAGCTTCAAAGTCTCTGAGTCACCATTACGAATGCTGTGGATGTCATGGCTTTGATACTTAGAAAGCCCACCCAAGTTAGTGCCTTGATGTTACAGTTTACTCTTCATGTAAAACGGGGAGGCATGATTTGAGGTCCTGGGGCTGGGACTGTGGTATGTCCTCAATTTCCAGAATCCCAAAGGGAGTGTGAGTTAACCCTTCTATCAGCATCGCTCAACCTGGGGGTCGAACAGCCCTTCCACAGGGGTCACCTATCAGATATCCTGAAAAAACATATATTCACATTACAATTCCTAACAGTAGCCAAATTACAGTTACTGAGTAGCAATGAAATAATTTTGTGGTTGGGGGTCACCATAACGCAAGGCCTTAAAGGGTTGCAGCCTTAGATGAAGCTGCCCAGTAGTGGAGCCTGCTTTATAGAGTAAATGCAGATGACTTGTGGTTAGCATATCGGTACCTTTTGTGTTGTATGAGTAGTTCTTCTTCTTCTTCTTCTTCTTCTTCTTCTTCTTCTTCTTCTTCTTCTTCTTCTTCTTCTTCTTCTTCTTCTTCTTCTTCTTTCTCCTCC
>NW_004949108.1:8668869-8682118 GCF_000317375.1 Microtus ochrogaster | reverse complement strand
TCTTCCTCCTCCTCCTCCTCCTTCTCCTTCTCCTTTTTATTCTTTCTCCTCCTCCTCATTGGGTAAAGAATGTTGTCACAGGGAAGTGTTTCTGTGGCCACTTGGCCACAAGGTTATAGATGATAAAGATTGAGACTCTGTGCAAGAAAATGACATCCCCCAGCATCAACTTGGCCAACAAATAACTGCAGTGAGATTTTTGGCACAGCTGAACTTTCTGACTTGGCAGCTGCTTAACTGCTGATGTCTCCCCAGTCCCCAAGAGCTGAGCCACATTTCTGCCCTGCTCACTGGGTGAGATTTTCTATGCAACCAATCCCTGGTCACCTCTCCCTGACTCTCCTTAGCCACCCAAGAATGGAACTTCTGTTTTATGGTGATGTATTTATTACCCTCATGAATACCAGGCTCACAAATGACTTCTCTCTCAAATGAGCCTCATGTTACTCTTCTGAAATCCATATCCTAGTCTGGCATCCTGGGAGTTTGGCCACCACCCTTACATAGGTTTTAATAAGGAACTGTGCTCACTGTCATACAGTTCAGCACACAATTGTTTTGGGCATGGCTTCTGCAACCTGACCCTCACCAGAAGCAACAAGCCAGGTGTGAAAGCTGGTTTCTGTTTCTCTAAACACTGAGTTGTAGTTCTGGGGTGTCAGATGAGTGGGCCAACACAGGGGCTTAAAATGTGAGTTTTCTGGAATGCCCTGTACATAAAGCCTGGCTTTGCTGGTTGCTGGCTATAACTATATGAACTACTCAACACGTGTCAGCCTTCCTGCTTGTAAGTCAGACAAGAGCAGTGCCTAGCCTTGTGGATGCAATTTGACAATATCTGTGAAGTATTTAGCACTGTGCCTATCACAGAATATATGCAGAGTGTGGGGCTGGGATCACTAACAAGATCCCTATGTAAGAATAAGTATTCAGTTTCATGTTTTCTTGGCTATAACTCAAGACGCATGAGCCATGCACTCTGACTGCCAAAACTTCCCAGTACCATCCTGGCCTCATCAGTGGAAATGGAGCACCCATATGGAGGAAAGATGAGGCCTGCAGCTTGGACCATACCTGAGGGCCTGCACACTGTTCTGGATACCATAGTGGCAGAATTTTGCTTTGTATAAGAAAGTGTGTGTGTGTGTGTGTGTGTGTGTGTGTGTGTGTGTAGGGGGGGCAGTGAATCTCAGGAAGACTTGAGAATTTCTCCTTCCCTGTGATATGAAGGAAAGACCTGTTTTTTTTAAAGGAGGCATTACAGCAGAATAATGGGTGGTATTTTATTTATTTCATGCTATGTGTGTATATAGCATATAGATATAGATAAATGATAGATTATAATAGAAGATAGATAGGTAGATAGATAGATAGATAGATAGATAGATAGATAGATAGATAGATGATAGATAGATAGATAGACAGACAGACAGGTAGGTAGATAGGTTAAGTAGATAGATGTGTATACATGCATATAGACGGACAGAGGTATTTACAGACAGATACACACACGCATGCTGACAGACAGATAGGTAGGTAGATAGATATAGATAGATTTCCTACTGTGTCACAGGCTCTATTTGAGAAATATAAGGGCATATAAATTAGTAGAGATAGGTATAAAAATAAAAAAAAAAAGAACCCAGGTAGTGGTATATGGCAAAGGACTATTGTAGACATGACAGTTAGTCTGGGCTTCACAGAAAAGCAAACTGAACAGAGACCTGGAGTAAAGCATTTCAAACAGAAAGACCAGCAACGGCAAAGGAGAGTTGGGACTGGAGGCATGAACTTGAACAAACAGAGGAATAACATTGAAGACATTAAATTACCTAAAGCAGAATAGAGAAGCTTTAGAAGGTGAGCAAGCTCCGTAGATCTCCTGACTGGGACAAAATCACAGTCCCTTAAGTGGAGGTCACTGAAGGAACATAAGCTGAGGAGTGACCGGGTGTAATTTTTAATGCAAGGCTGTAGTAGCTAGATGGACAGCTAGCTGAGCGGTTGGGACTGGGCAAGGAGAGGGCTTGGGGACCTGCCGAGGAAGACACTGGGGATGTCCTAGCAAGGGATGGTCCATTCAGCTTGGTCTAGAACACTGTTGATGGGTACAAAAGATTAAACTCAAGACCTGTCTCCAAGCTGAGCTGTGGGATGTGTTGGCTTGAACATGGGGTGCGAGAAAGGGCCAAGTCAGCTCAGCAGCAGCCTTCATACAGAGCAGCTGGAAGCTCATTCAGTTGCTACCTCCTGAGTTAGGGAGCACCTTGCAGGAGCTGATTTCCAAAGGAGAAATGAGTCTTTGAATTCTGGACTTGTTGAGGTTGAGATCCCCCTGAGAAGCTGAGCATCACCCCTCTGTGTGGGCTCTAGGAGATGGGGGCACAGTGAGTTATAAACTGGGGTGGCCGCAGCTCTTGTCCTTTGAGATCTCAGAGTCGTAGTAGCTACCAGCCGTGAGGAGACGAGAAGCTCCCCCCTTAACCAGGACAGAACTTAGACTCGCCATTCCTAAGGGAGTGGCAATTGTGGCAAGGGTCACTCATGTGTTTGGCAGCAGTTAAAAGTCTGGAATCCTGAGAATCAGTCTTCCAAGAGCTACAGGGTCTCAATGTTCCTGGCCTGCAGTTCCAGGCATGGCCAGCAGAGGGACGCATGCACCGGATTTCTAGGTCTCACTGCCTGAAGCCATGTTGAATGAGTCAATGTCTGCTCCTTGGACCCTGAGATCTAAACGTCTCCTTGGCAGGAAATCCTCTCAGAGCAGGACGGGGTTGTGCAAACACCCTTACAATGTCCGTTTGTGTGTGAGCACATGGCTTCTCCTATGTCTCCCACAATGCTCTGTTTTGGGGGAGGATAATGGGCCTCTGTGGACCCCTCCGCCTTGTCATGCAAAGGGAGTGACCTGTGTTTGTCATAAATGGGCTCTTGAATGATTAATAGCCCCGTGAATGAGCCCAGTGCAGCCGTTCAGCGCCCGCCGTCCTCTGGCGGTGGTCTGAATCGTCTTTCTTCCCTTGGCTGAAGCAGCTGCTGCGGATTTTCTTAAAAAAGAAAATGAGTTGCTTTCTCCGCGGCTGCAGTTCCACAGATGCGAGGCAGGGGGCGCACATAAATAGTGTTTGCTCAGGGGATGAGCAGGGGTCCAAAGGTAATCCTTTACCAACATTCTGTGTGTCAGTACCGAAAGGGAGGTATAATGGTTTGCTTTTTATGGACAAGGAAAACCCAAAACTCTAGAGTAGGATGACACCCCCGTGGTCTCCGAAGCTCACAGTGTTTCCAAGAATTGATTTTCCTTTTTTAAAGGCAGCTGAGATCACAGGTTCTCCTTCACGCAACCTGTCCATCCCTCTATAAGTTCCGTTTCCCCATTTTAACATAAATGAGGGATTCCATTCCTGGGCTCCAGTGTAGTTACTGCACATCTTGGAAATGTGTCATTTTATACATGTATACATATTTAGTAGAAGGCTGGTTTTCATCAGATTTTCAAAATAGCCTCCTGAGCTCCCAAAAGGTTCAAGCACTCCTCCAAATGTTGAGATCTGGGGGAATGCTGATTTTTTTTCACCCATTCATAACAATGACTGTTGGATCTGTTTGTAGTCAATGCTATTGCCTTTATTATCCAGTGACTACTTAGCCAGTACTTGCGGTCCCTCTCAGAAAACACCAGGAAAGAGAAATTGTCTCTCTGGACCTGGGCGTGATGCAAGGGCGGAGGTGTAGACAGGGTGCCATTGGAATGAGAAGTGCACCTACAAATGAATAAGAAACGGCCCCTTCAAAATGCATGACAACCAAGATAGCTAATTCTGCCCTGGGGATCTTTGAAGGTGCTCAGGTCAGACCTTCCCAGGCATGAGGGTGTCCTGGGCAAAGGAAGCACAGAGGAAAAAAGAAGCAAAAACGGGGCAGAATTCTGTGCCAAGTCCATATTCCCATGAGGTTCTCTGGGTCTGGAATTTGGAAGAAAACTCTGAGCTAATTTTATGGGCTTTCAGGACATCAGAAAAGTCTTGGGGCATTTGTGCTGAAGTAGCCATCTCTGGGTTCTGCTGATTTCTGATCCCGCTGGCCTCATGGGGGGCCTCACTCAGGAACTAGGCCCAGGTGCCAGACTCACATCTGCCAACTCTGCTCCCACTCCCTCTTCCTCCCCCAGGGTTGGGTTGCTGTCCCCACAGCATGCTTGGGGCTCAAGCCAGGGTTTTTACTCTAAGGAGTTAGTTTTGTTTGTGGAAAGGAGCGGTTTCAAAATCAATGAGATTACTCCTTCCAAGAATAAAGACATTAATCTTTCTTGGCTCTGAAATCTCAAGTGAGATTTCAATACTTTGGGCATTCTTTTTTTCCTTTTTTTTAAATTATTTTTTAAAATAATAAAAAAATAAAAAAACTGTCTTTTTTATTTTACATACCAATCCCAGTTCCCACTCCCTCCTCCCCTCCCATTCTCTGCACCCCTCCACCCCACATCCATTCCTCAGAAAGGGTAAGGTACATTGTTTTGGGGGAAGGTCCAAGGCCCTCCCTACTATATGTAGGCTGAACAAGATATCCATGCAACGAGACTAGGTTCCAAAAAGCCAGTACATGCAGTAGAGATAAATCCTCCTGCTACTGCCAGTGGCCCCAGCCATGCAACTGTCAACCACACTCAGGGGGATTAGTTTGAACCTATGCTGTTTTCTGCCCTGGCTGGCTGGAGTTGGTGAGCTCCCATTAGCTCAGGTAGACTGTTTCAGTGGGTGTCCCTATCATGGTCTTGACCTCTTTGCTCATATTCTCACTCCTCCCATTCTTCATCTGGACTTTGGGAGCTCAGTCCAGTCCTCTGGTGCAGGTCTCTGCCTCTGTTTCCATCAGTTGCTGGATGAAGGTTCTATGGTGATATTCGTCAGTCTGATTATAGGCCAAGGCCAGTCCGGGCACCCTCTCCTCTATTGCTTAGGGTCTTAGCTGGAGTCATCCTTGTGGTTTCCTGGGAGTTTCTCTAGTGCCAGGTTTCTTGCTCACCCCATACTGGCTCCCTCAATAAAAATATCTCTTTCCTTGCTCTCATCTCTGTCCCTTCTTCATCTCAACTCTCTCATTTCCTCAAGTTCTCCTCATCCTGTTTCCTTCTTCCCTTGTCTTTTCCTTCCACCCCTCCCCCCACACTCCTCCCACCCCCAGGCTCCCAATTTTGTCAAGCGATCTTGTCTATTTCCCCTTTCCAGGTGGATCTATGTATGTTTTTCTTAGGGTTCACCTTGCTACTTAGCTTCTCTAGGATCATGAACTATAGGCTCAATATCTTTTGTTTATAGCTACTATCCACTTATGAATGAGTACATACCATATTCATCTTTTTGGGTCTGGGTTACCTCACTCAGGATAGGGTTTTCTCGTCCCATCCATTTGCATGCAAAATTCAAGATGTCATTTTTTTTTCTGCTGAGTAGTACTATAATATGTAAATGTGCTACATTTTCTTTTTTCATTTTTCGGTTGAGGGGCATCTAGTTTGTTTCCAGGTTCTGGCTATTCCAAATAATGTTGCTATGAACATAGCTGAACAAATGTCTTTGTAGTATGATTGAGCATCTTTTGCGTATATGCCCAAGAGTGGTATTACTGGATCCTAAGGTAAGTTGATTCCCAATTGACTGAGAAACCGCCATACTGATTTCCAAAGTAGTTGTACAAGTTTGCATTCCCACCAGCAATGGAGGAGTGTTCCCTTACTCCACATCCTTTCCAGCATAAGCTATCATTTGTGTTTTTAATATTAGCCATTCTGACAGGTGTAAGATAGTATCTCAAAGTTGTTTTGATTTGCATTTCCCTGATGGCTAAGGATGTTGAGCATTTCCTTAAGTTTCTTTAAGCCATTTGAGATTCTTCTGTTGAGAATTCTCTGTTTAGTTCTGTGCCCCATTTTTAATTGGGTTATTTAGAATTTTGATGTCTATTTTCTTGAGTTCTTTATATATTTTGTAGATCACTCTTTTGTCTGATGTGGGGATAGTGAAGATCTTTTCCAATTCAGTAGGCTGACTTTTTGTCTTATTGACTGTGTTTTTTGCTTTACGGAAGCTTCTCAGTTTCAGGAGGTCCCATTTATTTATTGTTGCTCTCAGTGTCTGTGCTACTGGGGTTATATTTAGGAAATGGTCTTTTATGCCCATCATTGAAAGCTACTTCCCACTTTTTCTTCTGTCTGGTTCAGTGTGGTCGAATTTATATTGAGGTCTTTAATCCATTTGGACTTGAGTTTTGTGTATGGCAATAGATATGGATATATTTTCATTCTTCTACATGTTGATATCCAGTTATTCCAGCACCATTTATTGAAGATGCTTTCTTTTTTCCATTATATAATTTTAGATTCTTTGTCAAAAATCAGGTGTTCATAGATGTGTGGATTAATATCTGGGTCTTCGATTTGATTCCACTGGTCAACCTCTCTGTTTTTATGCCAATGCCAAGCTGTCTTCATTACTGTAGCTCTAATAGATTTTGATGTCAGGGATGGTGATGCCTCCAGAAGTTCTTTTATTGTACAGGATTGTTTTCACTATTCTGTTTTTTTTGTTTGTTTTTTCATATGAAGTTTTATACATCTATGTTCTTGAGTGAGATTGGTCTGTAATTCTCTTTCTTGGTTGAGTCTTTGTGTGGTTTTGTTTTAGGGTTACTGTAGCCTTATAAAGAGTTTGGCAGTGTCTCTTCTGTTTCTATTATGTGGAACACTTTGAGCAGAATAGCTCTTCTTTGGTGTTCTGGTAGAATTCTGCACTGAAACCATCTGGCCCTAGGCATTTTTTTGGTTGGAAGGCTTTTGATAACAACTTCTATTTTGTTGCAGGTGATAAGTCTATTTAAATTATCCACCTAGTGTTTATTAATTTTGGTATGTGATACCTATCCAGAAAATTGTCCATTTCTTTTACATTACATTTTCCAATTTTGTGAAGTACAGGTTTTTGTAGTATGACCTAATGATTCTCTCGATTTCCTTAGTGTCTGTTGTTATGTCCCCCTTTTCATTTCTGGTTTTGTTAATTTGGATGTTCTCTCTCTGCCTTTTGATTAGCATGGATAAGGGTTTGTCTGTCTTGTTGAAAACCAGCTCTTTGTTTCATTGGTTGGTGCGGGAGAATTGTCTGTATTTCTGTCAATCATCTTTTAAATAAACGCTGATTGGCCAGGTAGGAAGTATAGGTGGGAAAACCAGACAGGAAGTAGAAATGATGTAATGAGAACAGGAGAATTCTGGGAAGTAGGATGTTTATTCCTCCCATTCTTGCCCAGATCACCGAAGCAGCAGGATGTGATCTGCCCCACTGAAAAAAAAGGTACTGAGCCACAGGGCTAACATAGATCGGAAAAATGGATTAATCAAGATGTGAGAGATAGCCAGTGAGAGGCTAGAGCTAATGGGCCAATCAGTTTATAATTTATGGAGACTTATGTGTGATTTTTTTGGGGGGCTAAACAGTTGTGGGGTACCAGGCAAAACAAAAACCCAACAAACAAGCCAGCCCTCCATGTTACAGTTGTTTCTTTGTATTTTGTGTGTGTGTGTGTGTGTGTTTCCATTTTATTGATTTCAGTCCTCAATTTGATTATTTCCTGTCTTCTACTCCTGGGTGGGTCTGCTTCTTTTTGTTCTAGAGCTTTCAGGTGTGCTGTTAAGTCACTAGTGTGAACTTGCTTCACGTCCTTTATGTAGGCACTTCTTGCTATGAACTTGCCTCTTAGCACTGCTTTCATAGTATCCCATAGGTTTGGGTATGTTGTGCCTTCATTTTCATTGAATTTTAGGAAGTTTTTAATTTCTTTCTTTATTTCTTCCCTGACCCAGGGGTGTTTCAATAGAGCACTGTTTAATTCCATGTGTTTGTGGGCTTTTTGAAATTAGTGTTGCTGTTGAATTCTAATTGTAAACCATGGTGATCCAATAAGATACGGGGGGGGGGGTTACTTCAGTTATTTTGTATCTGTTGAGACTTGCCTTGTCACCGAATACTTGATCGGTTTTAGAGAAGGTTCCATGAGGTGCTAAGAATAAGGTATATTCTTTTGTGTTTGTGTGGAATGTTCTGTAGATGTCTGTTAAGTTCATTTGATTCATAACATCTGTTAGTTACCTAATTTCTCTGTTAATTTTCTGTCTGGTGATAGAGGAGCATAGGGTTTTGCCCCAGTATGGAGGGTCTAGAGAGTGGGGTGTCCCACCAGTGGCTGGTCACTTTCCTCTTGGTCTTCTCCTGTAGTAGCAGGCTGTGTTTCCTACTTTGGACATTCTTAAAACTAAATAAAGCTCTAGTGCTTCTGTGATTTTAGTATATGCAGTGACTTTTGATTAAGTTTTTAATGCTTATGTGATGTTTGGGGTCTTGGGGTCTCTTTCCTGTAGCGCTTTCCTTCCTGGTCCTTGACTTATTATTTCATGTTTAGTTCCTGACGGAAAACTAGAAACTTCAAGAAGAGGGGTGTGTGTGTGTGTGTGTGTCTGTCTGTCTGTCTGTCTGTCTGTCTGTGTGTTGTCTGTGTGTGTGTGTGTGTGTGTGTGTCTGTGCAGGGAATGGTGAAGATAGATAGATCAATTAGTAAAGTGCTTGCTTTGCAAGCATGAGAACCTGAGTTTGCTCCTTATATCCCATTTGGAAAAGCTAGACATGGTAAATACTTGTAATCCCCATGTGAGGGAGGCAGCCACAGTTGGATTCTGGGATGAGTTGGCCAAGCCAACCTAACCTGCAGGTCATTCAGAAGCCTGTCTCATAAAACAAGGTGGGTAGAGCCCGAGGAATGGCATATAGAGCTCATCTGTACACACGTGCATAGGTTTATGCACTAATCCATATACGCACACACACATGCTGTTCACATACATAGACACAGTGTACATACACGCTTGAACACTCGTACACGGATATATTCCATACATGAACACACACATGCTGCTCATTC
Organism: Microtus ochrogaster; assembly: GCF_000317375.1. Taxonomy (NCBI): domain Eukaryota; kingdom Metazoa; phylum Chordata; class Mammalia; order Rodentia; family Cricetidae; genus Microtus; species Microtus ochrogaster. The sequence continues at coordinate 8,673,148 of NW_004949108.1, read as the reverse complement.
ATACATAGACACACTACACACACACACACACACACACACACACACACATACACACACACACGATACAGCTAACCTCGGATTGAAACCAGAAATGATAGGGATTTAACTCATTAACTTTCATTTTGCTCATACCATGACATCTCCCGTGATGTGCTCGGAAACCGGTGACTGCTCTGAGGAGCCTTCGCTATCTCATGGGTGAAGCTAGGGAAATGGGCTGCTACTGGGGCTGATAAAAACAAACAAACACAGAGCCACCAACACTCCTATGGCACCAGGTTCAGACAAAGAAAACACTTTAACAAGTTAGATTATATTTTGAAAGAGTATTTATCTGGCAAATGTAATCCTGTAGATTGAATGCTTGCTTCCCCTATTTGTGAGGTGGCTGTTTTCAAATTTGCTTTTCTTATGAAAACTCCTATTTTGCAGCGGTGGTGTCCTCTGTAGGCTCTGGCATGCAATCTTCCAGCACAGAAGACAAATTCAGGAGTCCTCACACTGAGCCAAGCTCAAAAGAATAAGCGTGGAAGATAATTTAAGATCAGAGGAAGCTACCACCATTTTGTTTTTCTACTTCACTAAGACCTTCCAAGACTCAAACTATTTGGAAGCTCTTACCATAATCTAAGGCACCTTAGGTCTTCCTTAGTAATGTCATTGAGAATATCAGAAAGTGTATAATCTTCTTCAACAATCTGAAACAATGATTCAGTTTATGAGATAAGCAGCTTTTCAACAATATCATAGGAATATTTTATTTAGAAATTTACCTTTTCTATTGTATTTGCATCCGCTCCTTGTAGTTGCAACCAGTCTATAAGCTCTCTGTCTGTTCCCAGTTCATCAGGGGGTGCTGGATTCTCTGTACCACCTATAATGATTCCAGTTTTGTTTTATTGTATAGTAATGTATAACCATAAACTACTTTGAAAGTAACAAAGTGGATGTAATGACATATCCAAACAGAATGTAAATGTGATGTGAAAAGGAAATAAACTTTTCTGACTCACAAAAAACAAACAAAAAAAAAAAAATAAAACCACTGTGCAGAGGGAGAGGAAGAAAGAGCAGGGAGCAGTATGGAGGGTAGCCGAGGAAAATGCAGAGAGAATGGTCCAAGGGATGCGGTGGATTAGAGACAGTTTCTGGCTGATGTAATCAGGTAGATGCCGGAGCTTTAAATACACCAAACACAGGGGTAAGAAACACAGGAAGTGAGTGTATTATTGCCACACCAAGTTGCTATGCCTGCGGGAAGTCCACCCAGATGTTTGGGCCTATGACTGAGGACCAGAGTTGAGATGACATTGGTGTATGGATGGAAACTGGAGTCAGAGATATCTTGGCAGAAAGGGTGGGGGAATGTGAGGAAAGATTGATTGGCGGTGTGGATCCTGCCAGAGAACCCTTCCTAGAGGTGAATAAGGATAGACAGGACAGATACTGCTGAATCTTTTGAGGAATAGTGTAAGCGAAACCCTCCCCTTGCCAGAGCAGAGCTGTTATAGGAGGATGGCCAGCAGGACACGTGGTACTCAGCCCCTCGTACAGCCCCTCTCTCCCAGTAGGGTCCCCTCTGTTCTTTGAGGGAAAGAACTTTGGACAACAGTATGCTAACCTAGAGGACTGGGGGGTCTGTGCCGTCTCGTTAACTGACTATTGGAGCAGCCTAGGTGGCAGGTAAACTTCTAGGTGGTCATTTCATTTTCTAGACGGAAGCTGAAGCCAACCAAGGACAGGGCAAACAGCAACCCCAGCACAGCAGAGATAGTCAAAGGCTTTGCTGAGACTCGGGCCTCTGGGGCTCTTTGCACCACCCATGGTGTCTCTTTCCACATGAGATTCAGCATGTCTAGCCTGGGTGGGCCGACTCTCTCAGCTTTCTTCGGAAAGGAACGAACCCTTCAAAACGTTTCCCCTTATCCCTGTTCTGGAATCTTTGAGAAGACTGAGCAAATGTACTAATACTTTCTCAGCGTTGGGTCAGTCCAAAGCCAGGCCCCACTTTGATTGCTTCCATCCTCACGAAAATTTGAAATGCAGGGAGAGGCACGTTGATTCTCATTCCCTAAACAGAGTCTAATTTTGCCCTCATTTCTTGGCCATTTTTTTTTCCTGCTGTAATATTGGTGTTTATGGGAGAATTAGCCGTGATGAGGTAAAAGTCTATTTTAGAAAGCTGAACTCAGATACTGAAGGGGATATTTTAGCCTGCACTTAATTGCTTGGCTCCATTATGGGCTCTTGGTGTGGAGTGTGTGTGTGTGTGTGTGTGTGTGTGTGTGTGTGTCTGTGTATGTGTGTTGTGTTGTGAATTCCTGTGGGTTGGCTTTGAACTGGACTTCAGGAGCTCGGATTCCCCAGAAGATGTCAAAACCTTCAGAGGGACACCTCGGTATTAACGATCATGAGAATATTCAACACATTTTCCCATTTGAGCGACATTACTTGTAGTGTTAAAACGTTTTGAAAACACATTTAAGCCATTAACTCATTTTTATGGTCAGATGAAAGTGCCTAATAGAGTCAGTTCTGCTTTGTTCTTCCTTCGTCTTGGAATGAAATTGTCTGTTGGATTCTTGGCAACTCATTCCGTGGCGGAACTAAAAACGTTATGACTTCATCCCCAAGATGGCAAATTGGTGAAGACTCACCACCCAGCCCAACTAATTTACACTACTAAACGGCCTGGCAGATTCAGTTTCCTAGAGTTAATAAGCTAAAATACTTCATTCTGTTGATGCAATTCCCCCCCAGAAGTATTTGTGGTGTGTGTGTGTGTGTGTGTGTGTGTGTGTGTGTGAGAGAGAGAGAGAGAGAGAGAGAGAGAGAGAGAGAGAGAGAGAGAGAACAACCTCTGGTGCCACCGTGCTTTTATGAGACAGTCTCTTTCATTGGCCTGTACGTCACCAAGTATGCTAGGCTGATTGGCCAACATTGGCACTACAAATGCATGCCACCCTGCCCAGATTTTTCTATGTGCATTCTGGGGCATCATTCTCGAGTCTCCATGCTTGCAAGGTGTCTTAGCCAGTATTCTATTGCTATGAAGAGATACCATGACCATGGCAACTCTTAAGCATTTGATTGGGGCATGCCTATAGTTTTAGAGCTTTAGTCCATTATCATCATGGCAGGAAGCATGGTGGCAGGCAGACAGACATGATGCTGAATAAAAAGAGCTTAGAGTTCTACATCTGGATCCACAGACAGCAGGAAAAGAGAACCTCCAGGCCTGGCTTGTGCTTTTGTAACGTCAAAGCTTACCCTTAGTGGCACACTTCCTCCATCAAGGCCACACCTTTATCCTTCTCAAGTAGTGCCACTCACTGATGACTAAGCATTCAAATCCATGGGCTTTGGGGGTCATTTATTACTCAGACCAACACACAAGGCAAGCACTTTATCTGGTGAGCTATTGCCTTAACCTAAGAAGCATGATTTTGTGGGCTCTTTTTTTTTTCAACCACCCAGTTTGTATCCTATATGGTATAAAACTGAAAAAAATGAAATTTATGCCCTGGCAATGATGGAGCCCATATATGGCGGTTCTGTTGAACTTGTCCATGTTGGATTTCATGGTTCACGTTGATGAGGATGACTGACCAGGTCTCTTCCTCAAGAGGGCACCGGATCTCATTACAGATGGTTGTGAGCCACCATGTGGTTGCTGGAAATTGAACTCAGGGCTTTTGGGAGAGCAGACAGTGTGCTCTTAACTGCTGAGCCATCTGTCATTTGCTTCACTTGCAGTTTGAAATAGCCAGGACTAGAGTTTACCGCAAGAGTTCTGGTCTACAGAAAATATTTCTGTGGTGAAAGGAACTTTCTTTTATGTAACCGCTAAAGGCCTCACAATGGAGTTGACTTAAACGAGAAGACAACGGGCAGATTCTCGGGAGATGACACACACATTAATGGAAAGATGGACCGGTTAGGCCAAGTACTATCCGCCAAGGAGGATCACGTGGTTGAAGCTTAAGTCTTTTCTTTGTAGGGAGAGAATAAAGTGAGAGCTGTCATACACTTTGGTAGGAAAAAAATAAGTGATTTTTCAGGGGAAGACAAATAGTCCAAAGATTAGACAATAGGGGGGAGAGGATACCTAACTTGGGAGGGTGCTGTCAGGTCTAGCCTTCCTTCCTGCAAGTTCATCTTGTGGAGAACATGGCCTGTGGCAGAGAAGAGAACCTCAGCAAAGTCCCTTTCTGTGCTACAGGAGAGAGAGGGAGAGGGGGAGAGAGAGAGAGAGAGAGAGAGAGAGAGAGAGAGAGAG
>NW_004949108.1:8602616-8668531 GCF_000317375.1 Microtus ochrogaster | reverse complement strand
GAGAGAGAGGGAGGGAGAGAGGGAGGGAGGGAGAGAGAGAGAGGGAGGGAGAGAGAGAGAGGAGCAGGTGGCAAAGCCAGAGAGATCTTGCTTCTCTTCTGGGTCAGAGATACAGTGGGCCAGATGCTGGCATTCAGAGGCTGGTTCATAGACTCCAGCAAAATCCGACTCCAGTAATATCATCAAGTCAGACTCAAGGCAGAGCAAGGTGGTCAGGTAGCAGTGTACCCAAAGGCCTGAGGGATGGGAGGCCCACTTGGAGCTTTGCCTCAGTCCTAAGCAAAGTCACTGTCTGTGTGAATAGTTCCCAGTTGTCCATATTTTATATGCCAGTAAAACTTCAAGATACATGCTGGGCTGGGAAAAGACAGCAGTCGCCTTCAGGTTGTAAAATAAATCAAAACAGAAATACAGACGTGTGTGGTTAGTGCTAGCCCTCTGAAGAGCTGCTGGTGTAGCGTTTGCTTTTCTCATTTGCGTTCAGGGAACTGATGCTTGGGAACCCCTGCACAAAGCGTTGACTGTCTGCCAGTCTAAGTGCTAGGAATGCAATGAGGTGTGATAACAGCAGCTCAGCCCCAGAACACCTCAGGTTCAGAGACCCATGAGAAAATGTGTAGTTGTGGTCCTGAGTCGAGCCACAGAATGCCTACAGGGAGCAAGGTGAAACACCTTGCTCAACGTCATAGGGCTTTTTTCTTGTGGTTGCACTGAGGTGAATAATCATGATGATATAATATCATCAGGATGATATAATAATGGGGTTCCTTTCCAAGAACCCAGACTCTCACGCCCATTCCTTTTCTTTCATAACTCAGAGTGCAAATAAATAAAAGCTATGTGCAAGCTGGGCAGTGATGGCACACGCCTTTAATTCCAGCACTCAGGAGATGGAGGTAGGCAAATCTCTGTGAGTTTGAGGCCAGTGCTGCGCGTATACACATGGGTGTAGGACCAGCCACAGGAACATGGTCAATCTACCAGGAGCCACAGTTCTCAAGAAATTGCCTCTCCTTTTCCTGAAGCCATCAGCTGTCCACAGCTCCTACACCGAGGGGAGGGGGGAATGAGTGGGAATTGAGATCGCAATGGTTTCTATCTCATGTATTGGTTGTGAAAGTTAAACCCCACAAGGTGTGAGGTGCTGTCACCACCTGCAGGTGCTGGTGAGTGTGAGGGAGGAAGAGTCACCCATGTAAGGGCCCTGTGGCAATGAGAGAGCCATAACAATGCGGCTAGAGTCGGGGGAGCAGGCAGAAGAAAAGAGGGTACAGAGGAAGTGAGCAGAGGCTGGGATTTTTCTGCTCGGGGCATGCATTTGGGTACCCACTGCCCCGCAGGCAGTGGGTATCCGTGTGAACTTCTGAAGGCTTATCAGCAATGTGGACATAAATGGGGAGGGGGGAGACTAGCCTGAGCTTGGGAATATTGAGATGGATGCTATCTGTAGGACGTAGGTAAGCCCCTGAGGGGCCACAAAGATGACTCTCCGTGGGAAGGAGGAACAGTGTGCAAAGATTTTAATCCCCACTGAGGATGTCCTTGTTGGGGGAGAACCGATTCTGCTCCGTCAGCATGCATGGATGAGACACTTCTAACAGAGAATGCAAACCCTTGAGTGATGGAAGCACACTGTACTTTACAAAGTAATGTCTTATGCCGGGAGGTGGTGGCACACGCCTTTAATCCCAGCACTCGGGAGGCAGAGGAAGGCGGATCTCTGAGTTCTAGGCCATCCCGGTCTACAAGAACTAGTTCCAGGGCAGGTTTCAAAGCTACAGAGAAACCCTGCAAAAAAACAAAAATAACAACAACAAAAAAAAATCAAAAAAGCAAAGTAATGTCTATAAAAGTGGCATCCTGTTACTTTTGTGTTGGTCAACAAAGTGTGAGCTTGGGATACATGGCCTCTGGCTCCTCGCTTTAATCCACGGCATCCATCAGCAAAGCCCATTTTTTTTTGTTTTGTAAATTAAGATATGAAAAAGAGGACCTCAATGCCCAGTACTTCCTGGAGGAATTTGCGGATGCATTGAGACTGCAGGTCAGGAGGTCCAGGCTCCATCTGGAATGCCTAGGAATGGGCCATTCACTATTCCTTCTGTCATGGTTAGTATGTAAAGTGAGTCTCAGAATGCGGGGATCCATGGCTTTACAAGCTTATGCTGATGAGGTGACCGGATAAATTTCTTGATAAAGATGTGATGTCATATGAATACACCCCATTGTTTTCTTGATTTATTTATGGTTTATGAACTATGTCACAGAAGAAACAAAAGTTTCATCAACTGTAACTTCTTAATTCCCAAAATAAGGAGCTGCAGTTGATGTGAGTCTTTGATTCTTAAAGTCTATGTACCAAAAGACAAAATACCCTAGACTGGGGAAGTTAGTGGCTCATTCAAAGTGCTAGCAAACTCCACCCTTTCTGATGGGTCACTGACTTAGTTTCAAATTTAAACCTTCAAAAAAAAAAAATGTTGCAAAACAAACACTGTTAAGACCACCATTTTGTTTTCTCCCTCTGCCCTCGATTGTCCTGAATTCCTAGAGATTGAAAGAAATTGCTTTGTGGACAGCAATGAGGGTTTCCTTGCATTTGTTTCTTTTCTGCACTTGGGATAAAAATGCTAGGACCCAAAGCAACTTCTAGATCTAAGGTTCCAGAGGAGGAAGAGTCAGTTGTGATAGCATGGCATTCGGAAAGGAAACCAGGAGATTGGCTCAGCTGCAAACACGAAGGCAGAGGGAGCCAACCAGAACTAGAGTGAAACTATGAACTCTCAGAGCCCACCCCCAGTGACACAGGTCCTCCAGGAAGCCAGTGCTGTTTCCCTAAACAGGGTCATCAACAGGGCACCGAGCTTTCAACTATGTGAGCCAATGAGGCACTGACTACATCCCTTAAATTATGGGGCAAAGCTCGCTCTTTCTTTCTTTCTTTCTTTCTTTCTTTCTTTCTTTCTTTCTTTCTTTCTTTCTTCTTTCTCTCTCTCTCTCTCTCTCTCTCTCTCTCTCTCTCTCTCTCTTGCTTTCTTCTTTTTTTTGTGGGATGGGTAGGGGGAGGTTTCAAGACAAGGTTTGTCTTTGTAGCTCTGCCTCTTAGAACTTGCTCTGTATACCAGGCTGGCCTCAAACTCACAGATTTGCCTACCTCCATCTCCTGAGTGCTGGAATTAAAGGTGTGTGCCATCACTGCCCAGCTTGTACATAGCTTTTATTTAATAATAATAATAATAATAGTAATAATAATAATAAGACTTGCTTGTTTGCATTTGGCTTTATATTCTGGGAAGACAGCTAATGCTGACATTTAAAGTTTTGCTTCCAAACCAAAGTAGAATTCTGAGGAGAGAGGGAGAAAAAAAGAGAGATAGTTAATTTATTTTCTACTTTTTTGAAACTGGAAATGTTAGCAGTGAATAATTTCACTTGGAATGTTATGGATTTTACACCAGGTAACAGTAGAGCCAGTTCTATAAATGTCAGTTGAACTGAGAGCCTGGAGAGTGATAATATATGTATAAAAATATCATCATTTGTATATCCAAATTTGCCACCCCTTAAAGATGGGCACTTCCCATGTCAAGACCATGCAAGTTGTCTACATAGACACCAGCATGACCAGAGAAACTCCCTTTGTCTTTACTATTTGGAGGGATCTTGGTCAGTCACCCCCTCTTTCATACCTTTTATTTCCTAACTCCTAATATCTCCCAGAGGGAAAAACTCTCGCCTCCACCCATATTCCTCAGACTCTGTGAGTGGCAGCTTCCTTCTTGAGTGAAGCAGACTTGCCCAGGAGATGTTGCCCTCGTGTGGTTTTTCTCTTCTCTGAATTGTTGAAGGGCAGAAACTTCCTCTAATATGCCACAGAGCTGATTCAGAGAAAACCCTTTTCGCATGTAATAGAAGCTATAGAGTCTTTCCACAGAAAAGGGACTGTGTGCCTGCAGTAACACCACCATATCCTTCACACACTTTCAGAAGACTGTAGGTTTTCTGATACCCACAGACAGGGGCCCCTGGAGCGTCTCTTGTGGTACTTTGTCTCCAGTGGAGAAAAGAGCTTGAAGTTTGCATTCTAAAACTTTCAAAGCCGAGGGTGAGTTCATTGGCCAGTTACCCATTTTGAATGCCCTCTTTTGCTGTCAACCAATGTGAACATGAACATAACTTCTTGAAAGTTGTAAGATTTGAACAAATAAAGTGTGGGAAAGCCTATAAACACACAGTAAGTACTCCATATAAAATGAGGATGTTCTCCATTATGTCCTTTTATTTTCATATATTAATAGATAATCAATGAGCATCTTTGAACGCTTACTATATGCCAGGATGTGTTTATGTCCTTTCGGCTAGAGTCAACTCCTAGGTGGATGCTAGGCTACAAGTAGGCTGTGTATCACCTGCCATGAGATCGTGGTTTCCCTCACTGCATTCCCCACCTGCACCTGTGCTATGTATGAGGATGCTCAACACAGGCACAGTCAGTTCTTGAGGGGCGGCTGTGAACAGCGGCATGTTTTCTACAAGATCAAAGAGCAGGAATAAGTTGCGGCCACATTGTTCTCAGATGACATTATTTTAGAGAAGAAGGTTCCTCAGGGGCTCTGAGTACCTTCTGCATGGCTGTAGTCGCTGTGACGTAAACTTCTGCAGCTGGGGAGGAATGACAAGCAGCTGACAACCCTTGAAACAGAAGCAGGAGTCATAGAAGGGGGTGGCCATGAAGTCACTGGATAGAGCGTGCAAGCCAGATTTCCCAGCTCTGCAGAGCACACCCCTGGACTGCCAGAGCAGGCAGCTCTGCCACCCATATGTCTGCTCTGCCATGGGAACTGTGACTCAGTACATCCTCAGATATCCTCTTTGAAGCAGCCACTCTGAGCCAGAGGGGAATTTTTCTTGTCTTCACTTGCTCTTAACCATGATGTCTATAATTAACCACTGTGATCTTCAATTTTTTTTGAATACTGAATCCTGAAAAAGACTATTTTTACTTCCTGCTCTTTGAGTCTGCAAAAGTTCAGACACAAAATGCCTTCTCTTGCTCCTGGCCCAGTGGCCTCCGCTTTGTGTCCAGGTTGTGACCAGCCCTTTTTATTCTCTTGGCTTCAACTTAATTATGTCAGTATCTGCATCCCTCAGCAGACTGAAATGTTATTCTTTTATTTAATGCCATAAAATATGTCTAATCTCAAGTATAAATCTATCTTAATTAAGTTTTCTCCTTAGTACCGTGGTGCATAGCAGTGTGCTCATGTAGGAGCTATGCAAACAGATTGGAGAGGGGCCTTTCTAAGTGGAGTCCAGGGTTCAGTTTAAAAAGTACCATGGTGGGCTAGGGATGAAGCTCAGAGAGAGCATATTCATGGCCCTGGGTTTATTTCTGAATATGTTCATAATAGATAGATGATAGATGATAGATAGATAGATAGATAGATAGATAGATAGATAGATAGATAGATAGATAGATGATATATAGATGTAGAGAAGATGATAGATATATAGAAGATAGATAGATGATAGAGATGACATATTTATATATAGATATAGATGATAGATAGATAGATAGATAGATAGATAGATAGATAGATAGATAGATAGATGATAGCTCTATTTGACCATTTTTGTGATATTCCTATTCACTTGGTAGACTTACCTAAATGAGAATAAAATCTCCTGCATTATTGATCTTGGGAAAAAGTAGCAAGTATCACATCTTTTTCCCGTGAAAACATTGAGATGAAGTATTTCTATTTTTCATGTAGGGATCTTGCATTGGGTTTGAAAGACATGCTTCCAAGGTTAACAGAATTAACCCGTAATAGTGCATCATGCCTGTGGGTCACCTTTCCAGATATACCTGGGTTGAAAGCCCACACTTCTAGGATCCCAAATGTTCCAAGTAACTGAGCCTGGCTGATGTTAGAATCATGTTCCAAAATATTTACTGCAGTTGGCCAACCATCTCAAATAACCTTAGGAAGAGGTAAAGTTCTATGGGTCACATTTGGAGATATCTCTACATTTATTGGCTTGTGGCTTTTACAAACTTCAAAGGCTTGGTGTATTTCCCACGTAGGGATGGATTCTGGCAGGAAAATCATTTATAAAACAGGAGTTTAGAAGGACGTGAATCTGGGACACACTCCTAGCAGCCAAACAGGGAAGTTAAGAATATTTAACTTCCATTAAGTTGTTAGGTACGAAGTCCAGCCTACTATTAAATGAATCATCTTCCTCTAAGAAGTGCTTCCAGCTCAGAACTGGAATTGCTCATTAAAATGAGGTCTAGGAGGGCTTGAGAATACCGCCTAGTACAGGATGGACCAGACCCATGCTGACCTCTACTTCTGGCAGAGTCTGGGGCACGTGGAACTTGCTCAGATATGTTTTCACAGAAAATGGTGTGAAGGCAGGGGACGAAAAGCAGAGCGGCAGAAAGGATAGGGAAGATGTTTCTTCAGAAGAGAGAAATGGAGTGCATTGCTCCATTGATCTTCTTCTCTGGAGAGCTACATGCAGTCTACCAAACCCATCTTCCAGCAGAAAATCCTAAGCTTATCCAAAAGCTGTGGGGATCTAATGTCCTCTGCAACAGATATAAGAACTCTTAATCCCCGAGCCTACTATCCACTTCCTGAGGCTGCTGTTTTGTTGAGAATGATTTGATATTATGCCTTTTATTTCTTTGAAAATTACATTTATGTGTGTGTGTGTGTCTACATGTCTGTCTGTGTGCTCATGCACACACACACACACACACACACACACACACACACACACGCGCGCGCGCGCGCACTTACACTCATTCATATGTAGACATCAGATGACACAGTAGATGGGATTAGAATACGTTCCTGCCTTCTATGTAGGATCCAGGAATTAAACTTGGGTTGTCAGGCTTAGCAGCAAGTACCCTTACCTGCCTGAGCTATTTTACCAGCCCAAAACTTTACATTTTTGTATTTTATGTAGGAGTGTTTCATCATCAGAACACCAACTGATGAAAGCCGGTAACTGGACTAGGAGTTACAGTTTGAAAAATCTTGCCTCTTACATGCATCAAGAGAGTCCCTGGGACCTGAACTCTTTCTCACAAGCTTTAGGAAATTTATGCTGGACAGGCTGGTGTGCACCTGGACCCTTGGCACTTTGGAGGCAAAGGTGGGAGAAGTGTGAGTTCAAGGCCAGATGGACTACAGCGCAAGACTCCAGAGATCTAGGCTACCTAGCAGGTCTGAGAGAGATGGGAAGAGTAAGCAAGAAGAGGAAGGAAGAGAGGGAAGAAAAAAATAATACAAGAGAGAAGATAAAAGAGAAACCCTTACTATTCCTGGCAGATGTTTTAATGACACCCTGTCTGTTATACCTACCCAGTGATATGGTTTGTTCTGCACTGGCAAGAAAGAAAAGCGAGGTAGAGATGTCAGCTGTATGGTTACAGGGGCTTGTAATAGTCAAAGGGAAACATTTCATAGAAATAGTCAAAATTCCACTTCAAAGAAGTTTAAGTTTTAAGAGGGAACTCATTTGTTGTTGTTTGTTGACAGAGGTTTTCTCTCCTGCCTGGTCTTTCAGCTGTTAAGTTCCAAAGAATCATACAGAGGTCTACATTAGTTATAAACTGATTGGCCCATTAGCTCAGGCTTCTTATTTACTAGTTCTTATAACTTACATTAGCCCATAATTCTTGTCTGAGTTAGCCACGTGGCTCAGTACCTTTCTCCGTGAGGCAGTCACATCATGCTTTCTCTGCAGCTGGGTAACTACTGCAGACTGCAGAATCCTCTTCCCAGAATTCTCCTGTTCTCATTGCCCCGCCTCTACTTCCTGCATGGTAGTCCTGCCTATACTTCTTGCCTGGCTACCGGCCAACCAGCATTTTATTAAACAAGTACAAGAAACAAATGTTTTCAGGGTAAAACCATTATTCCACAGCAGTTGTTGTTATTACTATTATGTGAATGAGATACAGGGTACAGTGTCTTCTTCAGAGGCCTGTAACATACACATCTGTCACTACTCTGCTTCAGAGAACTCCACCTCAGGGTTACTTAGCTCCCAGCAGGTTCCAGACCTGATGGAGCTGCTCTTCTCTTGGGCTTAAGGATGTAATGGTGGAACTGTATGCTTCTGAGTCAGCTTTTCACATCCCTGATGGTATTTGCTTTTGTGTTATCTTTTCTAGGTTTGCTGGCATGGGAAACCTGCTCAAAGTCCTGACCCGGGAAATTGAGAATTATCCACACTTTTTCCTGGATTTTGAAAGTAAGTCCTGAGCACTTGATGCAGGAATAGAAACTTGGTAATTGCTCCTTAGCTTGTTTGTAGGGAAGTTATAGAGATTTCCAATGAAACTCAAATAAAATCCAGTGGTATTATGTATTTCTTTCTGACATTATTTCTAAGCCATTTTCTTCCACCCATTTTGATTTCTAGAAACCTAAACAAAGGTTTGGTTTAACTGGTCCATGTTTTATATATATATATATATATATATATATATATATATATATATATATAATCTTTATATATATATATAAAGATTAGCTTTGGTAATATATACATTAAACTTTATCATGAAACTTCCTTAAGATTACACTTCCAAAGGAAAATTGCAAGCACATTCGCTGACATGGATTAGCACTAAGTACCCATATACGTACAAGGGAGCAGTGACGGCCACCAGAAATCAGGCTGACTATTTGTCATCAGTGCCCTCTATTTTATGTATTATTTAATTGCATAAAATTATTTTGGGATCTTTCAAATCCTGGCCTTGTTCATAAGATTATTGCCCCAGTTTTTATTGTCAGTTTGATACAGCCCAGAGTTACCTTGGAAGAGGGAACCATAATTAAACAATTAATCAGATTAACCTGTGACTGTGTCTGGGGTGTTGTCTTGGTTGTCTACTGTAGGCAGCAGCATCCCTAGGTGGCCCCAAACTGGATAGGAAAGCTAGCTGAGTTCTGTGAGCCAGGGAGATAGCCAGAGAGCAAACAAGTAGGGAGGGTTTCCCCAGAATTTCTGCTTCATTTCCTGCCTGGCTTCCTTCAATGATAGATGGTGACCCAGGAGTGTAATCCAAATAAACCCTTTCTTCCGCGTGTTGCTTTTGGTCAGAGTGTTTGGCCATAGCAGCAGAAACACTAAATAGAACAGTTACATCTCCATTACCAAAACAGTATAATCAATTTTTTTTTCTGGTGTAAAATGGCCTAAAAGTCATTGTTAAATAAACAGAGGTTCTGTGTTGTTCATTCGATTGACTGACTGCGCTGACTCAGACTAGGTTGGTATTCCCAATCTTTCTCTTTGTGCATGTGTGCCTGCGTGTGCCTACGTGTGAGTGTGTGTGCACTCATGCCTCAGTGAGACTGTAGAAGCCCACTCTCGGGAGCTGATTCTCAGTTCACACTTTGAGGAATTCTTTCTTATGATTTCTGCCTCCACCCAGCATACTGCAAACTCTGCCCTGCGTACTCCAGGCTCTGCCCTGCATACTGCAGCCTCTACCCTGCATACTGCAAACTCTACCCTGAATACTGCAGGTTCTGCCCTGCATGCTGCAGACTCTTAACATGCATACTCCAGGGCCCACCCAGCATACCCCAGGCTCTACCCTGCATGCACCAGGCTCACCAGCCAGCAAATTCCTTTGTCTCTGCCTCCTATCTCACTATAGGAATGCTGGGATTACAGATGCTGGCTATCCTACCCAGTTTTTGAAACATGGGTTCCAGGTCATCAGGCTTGCATGGCTGTTGCTTACCCTCTGAGCCATCTCCCCGCTCCCCCACACCCCACAGGAGCTGGAACACAGCTGGACATCTCTTTTGTATTCACGCCTACTGCCCTCTTTAACTTGCTGGACACTTTAATTTGTCAAGTATTTATATTAAAGAAAATGGCCAGAATGCCTTCACGTATAGATGGAATTTTCTAGCACTTTTGTTAATTAAATGTTAGACGACCTTTCCAAGTTGTAGAGCGAAAGCCCTCTAAGGTGTTGCATGGCATCTTTGACATATTTAAAACAGCTGCTCAAAAAGGAGAGTGACTCCGGAACTCATGAATTCTGATAACAAAACTCTTAATTACATTCACTGAAGGATACTTGGCTTCTGATCTAACCCCATTCCTCCCTGTTGTTATTGGGTTGGCTTGACTTGGTTTCATTTACATTTGGTTTGATAAGGATTTCAGCTCGGAACTCAAGATGAATTTGCCTGTGATTCTTCTGAAATCTGTCTGTCTGTCTATATGTACACATGTGCATATATTATTATTATTAAAGTAAGATCCATGAATAGCCTTAAATAAGTTACCTGTAATCTTAACCACTTTGTTACTTTATTTTTTTTTCTGAAAACAAGTTTTATTTAAATAAGGGTTTAAATACATTACATAACATTAAAACTGTAAGGGAAAAGAAAACCAAAAAACCAGTTTGTTCCTTCACATGGCACTGGGTAGCTGCTACCACTGAGTTGAAACATACAGCTAGCCACATGACCGATGGCATCAGTTTGGTATCTGTTCCCTTGTCATAAGTTTAATTGATACGAGGCTGGCCCCACCCTTCAGTTCTTCCAACATCCCTTGCAATATGCCTGGCTAAAAATATTACCCTGGTGGCAAGCCACATGTCCATGACCCCTGGGGAAAGATGGCCATTTCTGAATTCTGCCTACCTTGTCAGACACCAGGAGCTCTTACTAGAGATTCCCTCTAGTGGCATAGCTACTGTGGTGTTACCCATTCTCTTGTTCACCTGGGCTGTTCAAGTGGTGACATTCTCCTAGGGCAGGGGATTCTGTAGGGGGAGAGCCAAGGAGCTTCTGGGCAGACATAGCCTATGAACTTGGGGCTCTGGGCTTGGCTGAAACATAGTTATTGCTTTGTTTCAGGCTGGACACTGCCGGGGCTACTGCTTGACCTGTTTAAATGAGGGACTTCCAGACTAGACAGCATGGCTCTTTTCAGTTTATTGCATGAAGGAGTTACACTAGTCCAAGTTAAAAGCGGACCCCAAATGGTTACATTACACAAGCTGTGAGGTTTTTAAACTTGTGACAAGGGACAGGAGGGAAATTCATTGCAAGGAAATCCTCACTTAAGCTTCAGAGTCACAAGCACTTAAAACCCATGAACCTTCAGCTGATCGTCCTTAGCCAGTCCAATCTCTATTAGGAACTGGCATATGTTCTTGCGCTGGTCACCCTGTAGCTGAATTACTTCTCCATATTCTGGATGCTCAATTACAGTACCATTGCAGGCAAATTTCTTCTTAAACGCCTTCACTAGTTTCTTTTTATCGTAATCATCAGCGATCCCTTGGACAGTGGTAAGGGTCTTTCTGCCGTTTCTCTGTTGAATTCTTATATGGATATAATCCTCAGTGCCAGCAGGAAGCAGGTCATCACCCTTACTTGCATCAGCAAAGGGGTCGAAAGAGTGGAGGTTCTGAATAGCGGACATACGATATGATTCCTTTTCCTCGGTGGAAACGGCCTGCGGAAGGCGGCTGCGGGAGAAGGGGCCACTTTGTTACTTTAACTTTAATCGTTCCTGCCATTTTTTTTTTTAAGATTCATTCATTTACTATGCGCACAGTGCTCTGCCTGCATGCATGCCCGCAGGCCAAAAGAGAGCACCAGATGTCACCACAGATGGCCTTGAGTCAACTTGTGGTCACCTGGAACTGAACTCAGGACCCCTGGGAGAGCAGGCAGTGCTTTAAACCTCTGAGCCATCTCTCCAGTCCCTCCCTACCATTGTTATAGCACACATTTTTGCATGATTGCATTCAATGCCTGAAGTGGTTAAGAATAATGTTACAGTCTGCATTCATTCACAGTTCCCCAACACATAGGAGCCCAGAGTAATCCCATGTCCACTCACGCTGGGAAGCCCTAAACACATGAGTCTGCCCTGACTCCCACCTACCGGACAGAATTTGGTGGCCTCCCTTGCTGGTCTAATTGTCTTGATTTCTTGGCTTTCTACACTGCTCTGAATGTTGAGTCATTTGTCAGGACTATTCTTCAGAACCTTGAAAGAGTACAGATAAAACCTGTGAGGATTTAAAGCCTTGGTTTCCAACTGGTCCACCCTGGGGCTCTGAGCCTGAGAGAGGGCTCAGTCCCTTTTCCCTGTTGTCACTGTGCTCTGATCTGCTCAGTCATGTGCTGCGGGCATTGTTTTCCTCTTTAAGGAGAGATCCTGGTGGCTAAAGGATACATTTATAGAAATTTGATGTCCATGATACAAAAACTCCCTTTGCAGATATAATTCTTGTTGCAGATATAATGAAGAGATTATAATTTCTTCTAGATAAGAAAGCAAGCTCTTGATTTCCATGCCTGGTGGCTTTCTGTTAGGACTATAAATAACTGTAATCTATAAAGAAAATATGAATTTTGAAAAAAAATGTCCAAAATTCTGCTTCTTTTTCCAAAGAGAGAATAAAAAGAAACTCCTTTCATATCCTCCGGAAGTGTAGTTTTACTTTCCCTAAATTCTAGGAGGGACCGGCTGAGCTGAGGTCACACAGGGAGTGGTTAGGGAGGGGAGATGGGGACCTGAGTCCCTCCAGCTCTCTTCTGCTGCTTTGCTGTTCCCAAGTGCCTGTCACAGCAGCCAGCAGCTTCTCTGAACACCCCGCATCGCTCTGTTACTGACTAGGAAGAACATGCTTTATTCCTAAACTAAACACGTCTCATGAAAACGCCAGGGAAAAAAACAACACAGCAAAAGCATTCTTTTTATCCTAAATACCATCCCCTTCACCCCTCGCAGGCAGGTTTTCTGTGTGTAGTCTTGATTGTCCTAGAACTCACTCTGTAGACCAGGCTGGCCTCAAACTCCCAGAGTCCCGCCTGCCTCTGCCTCCCAGAGTGCTGGGATTAAAGGTGTGTGCCACCACTGCCCATGGCTTAAATATCGTATTCCTTAAGGAGGTTTCTAAGAAAGACCAATGGTAAGAGAGGTGGAAAATGTGGACTTCAGGAATATTTTCCCTTGAATCTGTGGCTTGCAGATTAATCAAGAAAATGTATGTTGAGCCTGATATGATTTTTTTCCATGTCAGCCACACACAAGCAGGATTGGGGACTAAATGAGAATAAGCCTAGTGGGAAAGTGACAGATTAAAGTGGAGAACCAGACAGATGTTTACTTGAAGACAAGTTATGAGACTTGAGAAAGGCATAACTTGCCTCCAGAGAACGGAAGGGAACAGAACTTGCATCTAAGTTCTGGAAATGGGGAGCCACAGGAGGGATAGGACAACACATGTTGAACAGGTGGCCCTTTAGTGAGTCTTAAAGAATGGCGAGGTTTCTACGGGCCCAGATGGGATGAGGAGTTCTCCACCAGATGGAAATAGTCAATGAGAGGTGCAGAAATTTGAATAGAAGGGGCGTGTTTGAAGAACAACAAGAAGTCCAATTTAGACAGAGCACCCAAGGCCTGTTGAGAAAACGGGGTGGGGGTGTGTGGAATGGAAGGGCTGGTTTGGTAAAGCTGGCACCAAATACACTTGCCAAGCCAAGACTGGAGGCTCAAAATCAGAGCTCACAGCCAGACAGAAGAGCTAAGATCCTCTGGAGAATGGAGAACAAATAAGAGCTGGACAGATGAGCCGCACTTCAGGCACCACACTGAAGAGGGCGCCAGTGGGCAAGGGGTCCTAGAGAGATGCCACAGTAGAGATGCAAGGATACCCTACTAAGTTGAGATTCTAGGGCTAAAGCCTGGGTGTTGTGACCTAGCACCTCGCCGTTCGCTGAGCAGGGATTTGAGTATCATTTGAGCATCAAGTGTAGAGAAAGAGGTTGTGAAGGAAGAACCATGTAGGTCAAATCTAGGCAGTTAAGAGAACATAGGGAGTCCTCATATCCAGTGGGCAATAAAGAGAACAGTTGAAATGGGAGATGATCGCTGAGCATTCTGGTGTCACCAGTCACCCTGAGAAAGAATATTTGGGGTTTGTTGCTTTCTATCCAGAGGCTGGGTGGTAAAGAGTTTAGGAGCGAGGGGTAGAGAGAGGAAGGAAGGCTGAGCAGCATGTAGTAACAGCTTAAATGAATTTAACACGTCTTCTTTCAATGTTGAATATTCTTTTTTGAAGTCAGTGATGGGATATAATTGAACTGGGTCAAATAGATATAATTAAGCTGGGTCAAAACATAATACAAAATTAGACACATCTGTCCTTGGGTTCCTCAGTGGCAAAGATCTGATTTAAATTCCTGTTGACCTTTTCAGTGAGTTCTACAATTTATGCTCATATTTTCCCACAGATCCTTAGCATCTTTGTGTGTGTGTGTGTGTGATTGCGTCTTTTATCCGTTTACTTTTTTTTTTCTTTTTTGTCTCTCTCTGTCTCTTTACTAGGCCTCACTCTTCTTTTTGAAAGTCAGGAGGCAGGGGTATGGTGAGGAAGGTTGATGAATGTCATTCCAGCCAGGGATGGTTTGAAGGGCATTGCACAAGAAGTATGGCTGGAACCCTAAGGCAGATTGCTCAATCGGAGCCTCCACAGTGGCCCCTAAGGTGGGCAGCAGGCATCAGCCTTCCATACAAAGGGATGCAGTGAGTCCCAGACAGGAGTGGTTAGAAACATCTGATGAACTCTTTTTCATAAAAGTAGCTAAGCTTCGCCCAAAAATTCTGACTCAATGGTCTGGTCCATAAGGATCTGCTTACCTTCTGATGCTCAGCCAAACATTCTGACTCCTTCCGATGCTCAGCCAGAAGATTGATAACAATCTCTAGCTAATGCATCCAGTATCTGCCATAATGTTCAGTAACAGGGGAGCTATAGCAAGCAACCGTGTGAGTTCTGAGTAATATTCTTCAAGACAGTAAACATTCAAGTAGCTTAATGGGGATTGGTGGTCACATGACCGTGATCTCAGAGCTCAGGAACTGGAAGGAGTTTTGCAAGTTTGGGGCAAGGAGGTGAGTCAGACTTTATGGTAAGTTTAGGGACAGCTTAAGTTACATATAATACACACACACACACACACACACACACACATGCACGTACTCTTTCATACACATACACATTCTTGCATTGTTGTTGCACAACAACAAATAATAATAAATATCTTTAAAGTACTCAAAAGCATGTCACTTGGAAGGAAGTTTTTTCCTACCAGCAAATAATTTGATCTATCAAACATTCCTCTGAAATCTGAACAGGCATCTCTCCAACAAAAATAAATAATTATCCACGGAAAAGGAATATTCAGTATTATCAACTAGGAGGTAGAGCTACCATGAGCCAATGCCCACAAGGGTGGCTGTCATCAAAACGAAGAGGATAAAAGTGCTGTTGAGATTATGAAGACATTGGAATCCACAGGCAAGTAGGGAATTAAAACGGTCCATCTGCTTCGAGAGACAGTTTGAAATGCTCAAAGGTTAAGGCTCAAGTTACCACACGATAGGGCTGCTCCTGCATATGCCCAATAAAATGAAAACATATACATAAGACTTGTATTTGAGTACTAACATGTGACATCATTCAGAAGGACCGAAAAGGAAAATCCAAATGCTCGTGAGCTGGTGAATAGGCAAATAAAATGTGGCATATCCATTCAACGGAATATCACTGATCAATAAAAGATGTGAATTACTGAAACACGCTACAGCGGAGACAGACCTTGAAACCTTGTTAAGCTAAGTGAAAGAAGCCAATGACCAAGACTACACATGGACTCCATTTGTATGGAGTGCGAGAGAAGGCAGACCTGTGGATCGAGACAGACCAGCTGGTCTAGGATGTCTTGTAGAAGGCTGTTTCCTGATTCGCTTGACTCAGCTCCATTTCCCCCATGTTGGCTCCTGTAGAAACTCTGGTTGACTGTGCCTCAGAGGCCACATCCCTTGGCTCCCGCGCCTCCATGAAATGCTCCCAGGGATGGTCCCTGCTTCCGACTCTCATAAGACCCAGAGTGTGGGAATATTTGAAACCCCAGCTCTCTGCTGTCCTTTCAGGCAGACCCAAAGCCCCACGGCCAGAGTATCTTCTTACATTTTTCCTCCTGTTCTAAATTTTTCCTTGTCAGCATCAGGTTCATGTTACCTGATTCCCTTTCTGCCATGAACTCCTAGGGCTTCTCGGCCTCCAGGCCAGGTCCTGCACATGGAGCGATTGTGAGCATGTGAACATGTCCACTATTTTCTTCTTGGGTACATTTGTGGAGCCCTCCTTTTCTTGCCTCCCCTCTGCCAAGCTTGAAAGCACCCGCTGCCCCCGTTGTCCAGGACAGTGGTCTTTCTTTTCAGATTTTATTGCTCTTTATACACAGCCTCTGTTCCTACAGTAAAAGTAATAGAGGCTTGGTTTCTGTGCTGTGTGACTTGTTCTCTTTGTTAGAAAGAAAGCAATATTTTTTGCAACTTTTATCTGTTTCCACAATAGTATGAAAATTTGCTACAGAGCTATGGATTTATACACAGCAAATTAACATTAATTCTTTTGTGTCCTTGAATATATAGTTAGCACATCGAGGCTTTCTTGATCCCCTCAAAATGAAAATGAACGGGTTTTTGACTAATCAGGATTGATACTGATTCACACACAGAGTTAATTACCTTTAATTTTTGATGTTTTCTGTTTTATCCTGAGTTCTATCATCTTAGCAGATTTTTAATTGTACAGCACACTGTCGTTAACTAGCCAAATCATCGCGCCCTGCATCTAGAACTTAATTATTTTGCACAACAGAAGTGTCATCTCTGCTAATTATCAACCATGTTGCCCACCCCAGTGCCCCGACTCTACTCTTCACATTGCCTCTATTAATTGACATTTTTATGTGCATTGCATAAGTGAGATCACGCAGTGTGCATCTTTCTGTAACTAGTTTATTTCAGCTGTTGTAATTGTATTGTATTGTACTGTCTCCGAGGCTCATCTGTAGTTTTGTGTATTGCACGCTATCTTTATTAAATCTGAACACCATTGTAATTGTACTTATGCTGCCTTTTCATCCTCTGTTCCTTTTCAATCAGTGGTTCTCAACCTTCCAAATGCTATGACCCTTAAATGCAGTTCCACAATCATAGTTATTTTCCTTACTACTTCATAGCCATAAATTAGTTATTGTTATGATTCATAATGTGATATTCATAATGTGATGAGCTGATATTATTTCCAATGGTCTTAAGCCACCCCTGGGAAAGGGTTTATGTTTATCAACCCCTATCAGAGTTGTGACCCCCCAGATTGAGAACCATGGGAGCAGAAGGACTGCTTTATGGTTGTTATAATCCAGTTTCTCATGCGATCATGAAGGGTATTCTGGGCACCAGGCATTCTGTTTGTCACGGTGTAAACGACTGAAGATCTTGCAGTCTGGTTGGGGAGCAGACACAGAAGCTGGCATCTAAGATGTATTGTTGGTTTGGGCGTTGTTTGAGGCACTGTCAGCAACTGAACAATGCCGTGTTCTTCTGCTTCTGTAGCTCATCACTAGTGGACACTTGCTTGAGGTGAAGACTTAGAGAAAATCACAAGCTTAGATTATTGTCTCCTGTGTCTGTCATCTTGCTGAGCACGGAGTGCAATTTCATTGGCTTTCGTGGACACTGATTGAGTGGCTATATGCCAAGACTCCTCCCATTTTTAAGGATGAAACAGATATGATGGTGACTTCTTGCCAGGGGCAAAGAGACCTGGAAAGATAAGATGCTGGCACATTAAAATGAGACTGTTAGAAGGACTTGGTCTCTTCTTGAAAGCATTTTTTTTTATTTCATTGAGAAAGTAAGATATGAGCAGAGCAGAGACCATGGTATGGGACTTAAGTATATCCCGAACAGAGATCAAATACTACACTAACCAGAAGAACAGATCCCAAACGAGGCTAAAGAACTATTCCTGAGTGAGTAGCGGCTAGAACAATGGAGGAGCTGGAGACGTGGTTCTGCAACGAAGAGCACATACTGTTCTCCAGAAGCCCGCCATACTCTTCTCATGCAAGATCCATACTCAGTTACACACCCATGCTGGGTAGCTCACAGCTGCCTGTAATTCCTTTCTAGAGAAGACCAGTGCCTCTGGCCTCCAAGGGATCCTGCACACATGTGCACACACACACACAATTAAAAATTAAAGATGAATCTTTCAAATGGTAGTGTTCTTATGAGACAAACCTGTGTCTCATAAATTAATCCAGGGATAACAGCAATGGGGGTGATAATTAGGGAAATTCTAAAAAAAATAAAAACAAAAATTACCCTATCAGTGTACTTACAAAAGGCTTCAGTTTCCTGTTCTTGGGAACAGAGGTCTGTATCAGGTTAGCCCATCATCTGGGATGTCTTTGTGGACTTCCCGCCTCAGCTGCTCTCCCCTTGCCCCTGTCGCCTGTCAGCCTTGCATCTGCAAAAGTGGTTCAGAGGCTGCTAGAAAACGGACAGGAGACATTTTTCTCATTTCGTGACCAAATGTCTTTTTCTAGTATGCTCGCTTGACAAAGGAGAATGATAAAAATCAAAACAGAACAAACTTGCAAAGCGGTTTCTGGATCCAACACAAAAGTGACAAAATGTGCTCTCCCGGAGCCTAGGGAAGCAGCTCCATGAGTAAAGTGGTTGTCGGGCAATTGTGAGGAGCTGAATTCGGATCCTCCAGACTGGTGTGAAGCCATGTGCGTTGACACATCTCTGTATCCAGTGCTCTTGTTCTTGGAGACACAGGGATCCCTCGGCCCTGAGAGGTGTGTACCCGGCTGTGGGCACAGTGGTGAACAACAAGAGACTCTCTCTCTCCAGGTGGAAAGTGAGCACTGACCCCTGAGGTTGTCCTCTGGCCTCTCTACGTATGCGCCTATACTCATGCATGGGCATTTGCGCGTGCGTACACACGTGTATGCATGCATAGACACAAATTCAGAGAGATTTTTTTTTTTTTATATTCCATGATATTCTAGCACTCCAGCTTTCTGAGACCTTTAACCTCGTCCAAACTCCCCGTACATCCCTTCAGGTAGGAAGCAGACAGGGCTGTTATTAACTTTTCTTTCTTCACCGAGATCTAATCTGGAATTTAGCGGGGGATAGGGGGGTAAGCTGGTGTGCCCCGAGGGCAGTGTTCAGTGAGTGCCAAGGTGACAGAGGATTTGCTTAGAGCACTAGGTCCACCCAGGAATCCCAGTGAAGCAGATGAAATAGGCAGCCCTTCACTCGCCCAACCCTGCTCAGTCCCTGGGGTTTGCTCTGTGGAAAGATCTTTGGGCTCTGGTGTGTGATAACTGATGTCCTGTCCAAACAAATGTGTCAGCCGGGTCCCACTTACATGGTCCAATGGATCCTTGGATTTCACGCTTCTTCTGTAAACAGTATCTCACTATAGGCTATTACCATTGTACATTCCCCCAAACTAACACCAGGTAATTATTTACGTCTCTTAGTTTATTCGGAACGCAGGAGAGGGTGGGAGAGTATGGAAGTGGGTAGGAAGATGGGTTGGGGATTAAATTTATGGCTTGGGCAAATCCTTTCTGCCGTTTCTCGCTCCAGTGTTTACGCAGCAGTCATGGGGCACAGAGATAGCTATACATCCTGGTGATGAAATGCTGCGGCTGCCTTCAAGACCAAAGGCATCTCGTAAATTGTGTCTTCTCCTCAGATTATTTTAGGTTAATTTGCTTCTCTGTCAGGTTCCCCTCACAGGCCTAAGTAGGCTGTGGGGGGAAAGGTGTGCTCGTCCCTGCTGCCTTTGAAGACAGGTTGAGGCCCTGGCTGATTCACAGAGATAAAGTCCTTTTGAATTGACAGCCTCTTTCCAGTTGGAGGCCGGCTGTTGTTCCCTGTGAAATCTTTCTGACAAAGACAACTGCTTTCTTCCCTGTTAGCACAGAGGAATGCCAAGCATTCGGCTTTGAAAAGAAAATATCAAGGGTCCTCCAGAGGGATGCCTTCCACCTAGCCTCCAGCAACACCCAAAATGTTGGCAGTTGACATGCACCAACCCTCACTAGCAATTGCAGTCCAAGAAGAAGTCCATATATCCTCTGCCTGGGAACAAAATGAATGTCCTTTGTCTTAACTGATAAAAGGGTTGTTTACCTACTTAACATTGTAGACGCGTGAAATCTGCTGAGTTCTCCACAGCCAAACTGGGGATGTAAGGTCATAAGACATATGATGCATTTTCATACTTCCCACAGCAGCGAGTCCAAAAAGGACCCTTAAATCAGCGCCTGGATAATGGCTAGGATACAGATGGTCCAGGCCTTCTCGGAGTATTGGCTTCTGAAATTGCCTGTGTAAATCACAAGGACTTTAACAGCTCTGTCGGCAGACAGGATGAGCACTCACTTCATGTAGCCATTCCTCTCAATTCACTCAAGTAATTGAAGATGATTAGATGGTCAGGATGAGAGGCGTAGAAGAAACATCCCTGAAGAAGTCATTGACTACATATGACTAAAACCAAGGACTCCCATCAGGAGTGGTAGTGTGAATGCGTGTAAGTGTGTATATGTGTTTATGTGTGTGCATGCATGTGTGTATGTATTTGTGTATATATAAATGTGTGCATTGTGTAACTGTATGTGTATAGATGTGTGTGTGTGTGTGTATCTGGTATGTGTGTATGTGTACACCAATGTGACAAATGTGTGTGCGTGTGTGTGTGTATGTGATATACCACTTCATAAAAAGTCAAGCTTCCTTTTAAAAATAGAAAAGCAAAGACCATAGTTCAGAGTTGCTGGTCACTTAGCCAATGCTCTCAAGGTTACTGGGGAATTAAACACAGTAACCTTTTCTAGCACTAATTCTTCAGGGTCCCTTTTAAGATGTCATTTCTCGACATCTGAAAACTCAATAAACTTTTTAAATCTGGTTAGCTGGTGGGTCTGAATATGGGGAGTGCTGGAAGAGAATCCAAATCCTTTCACAGAGTTTGTCCCAGAAAGCAAGGCAAGGGCAGTGACAGGGATGGAAAAGGCATTGACAGCGTTTTAGTCTCCCAGAGAGAGCAAATGTCCCAGTAGCTTGCTAGCCATAATAAGACCGTGGGCAGTGGGAGATTTAAGCACACATGTTGATGAAGCGAGACTCAGTTTGGTCACCATTGAATATGGATGCCGTAGTGGCAGACACACAATAGGACAGGGATGAAAGCGTTGTTGATTTCACTGCCCCCTAGCACCCATATCCCATCTCCTGGCTGAGTCCCAATTGAATCCAGTTTCCCATGTCCTTATTGAGTATCTCTATTAAATGTGATGGCATAAGAGTACCGAATATGTGTGTAAACCCTGTATCCAAAGAACTCAGAACTCAGACAAGCATCCCCAAATGAGGCTGGAAATGTAGCTCGGTAGGTTGAGTGCTTGCCTTGCATTCCTGAAGCCCTGGATTCCATCCCTAGCACAGGCAGGTTTGTGGCACACACCTGACTTCCTAGCCCTTGAAAAGTGGAAATAGGATGATCAAGACAATCAATAGATTATATAGTGAGGGCTGGAGAGATGGTTCAGAGGTTAAGAGCACTGACTGCTTTTCCAGAGGTCCTGAGTTCAATTCTCAGCAACCACATGGTGGCTCACAACCATCTATAATGAGATCTGGTGCCCTCTTCTGGCATGCAAGCATACATGGAAGGAATGTTGTATACATAATAAATAAATAAATAAATCTTTTTAAAAAATAGATTATATAGTGAGTTCAAGCCTGAAACACGTGAGACCCTGTCTCAAAAGAAAAAAAATCTAAAATATGAAAACTATATATAAATCATTACTTCAACTATATGTCTGACACATTTTCCTTGAGCACATACTATATACTAACCAGGCACTGAAAATATGTAATCAGATGAAACAAATATGGTCAGAGCCCTATGTCTAGCGGATAAAATTATTATTAATT
Organism: Microtus ochrogaster; assembly: GCF_000317375.1. NCBI lineage: Eukaryota > Metazoa > Chordata > Mammalia > Rodentia > Cricetidae > Microtus > Microtus ochrogaster. The sequence goes on along the minus strand of NW_004949108.1, from coordinate 8,646,619 downwards.
AGTTCTGAATTTTTAGTACTGTGGGATGAATGAATCTTTGGATTCCATATGGATTTGGGACAATGGTAAATGTCACTTGGGGTTACACAGCCCTTTTACCACTTGCATAATGAGACAGACACTAGGAAAGACACATCCGGTATGCAGCCTGATCCATATACATTCTGGGGTAACTACAAGTGTGACTCAGTACCTTTGTAGGTGACAACAGCATGTCACATTGTCAACAGTTTGAACAGTCCTGAGATTAGAGTCTCTCAGCTGTCCCTGCACTGGGAAAGCTGGGCAACCCGACAGTGGTTTGAGTCCCTTGTGGAATATTCCACCTTCCTGCCCAGAAGGCATGGTGGCCTGTGGGCTGGCATGAGGGACCTAACTGTTGACTGGAAGAGAAATTGACTTCAATTCCATGACAGGAAAGGTGAGAGAAAATCGACTGTCCCGTGGGAGTAGCAAATTCTGGCAGAAAATGAGCCAACACACCTCTAAGCCTTGATGGGAGAGGAAGTGTCGGATTAGGTTTCTGCACCCCTAACAGGACTGTGCTACAAGCATCCCTAATGGGCAGAATATCTGCCAAAGGAAACAGTCTCCCAGAGAAGGAGGCTGGCCACTGAGGGTCATGTTTATATCCTCTAGCTGCTAGGAGAACCGTTCTGTCAAGTAGAAAATGCTCACCCTGCACCCCAAGTCCACCTCCTGTAGCATGGAAAAAAATGCCACCCCCTAAGCTGTTTCATGCAAACTCTTTGTGGCCAAAAGAATGTCTCTGCCAGATTATGGAGGAAAGTGTCACTTCACCCGCCATGGAGACAGGAGCTGGTTGTTCGAGCTGGAGGACCACTTTGAGGCCGCTCTGTAGGATGTTTATTTTTGAAAGCACTTAGGAAATTCCTCTCTTTTCTATGAAGTGGCGTGAAAGCTTTCTCCTTTTGTGTTCTGTCCTAACAACAGGATGCTTTTTAGACTTTGTCTGTGCTCTGTGCCACTCAGTTTTAATTCTGTTTCATATGACACTGTTCCTTAGTGACTTGTTGAGATGAGACCATGTGGCAGGGGAGATGCAACACAGCTCTTCGCCTCCCGGGAAAACTCTCTTCCACAAACAGTTGTAGAACTCTGAACCCTCAGATTGGGCACACTCTCTATTTTGCTTGTCTCTTCTCTAAATGCTTCATCTGAAAATTTTCTACCATAGAAACAGTGTGCTCCTGGATTTGAGTGAGTGCTTTTTTTTCTTTAGTTTCTTGTTGTGTTGTTTTAATTTCATGTGTATGGGTGTTTTAACTATTTGTTTGTCTGTATGTTGTGTATGTACCTTGTGCCTAAGGAACCAGAGGAGGGCATCAGATCCCTTGGAACTAGAGTTACAGATGATAATTAGCCATTCTGGGTGCTGGGAACTGAACCCAGGTCCTCTGGAAGAGCAGCCAGTGCTCTTAACCCCTGAGCCGTCTCTCCAGCTCCTGGGTGCCTCGTTTTCATTTCTTTTGTAGGCTTTTTGCTTTGCTTTGCTTTGTTCTTCTTGTGTTTTCCTGCTTGCCACTATTGCAGTTTAGAAACTCCTGGTTTCTCCCTTGGATTTTCACCGAAGTGCTTTCCACAGCGACAGATTTCCTAGCTCATGGATGTGCAGGCTTCCTTTTATGATATCCATATTGCTTTGAGGAAACGGAAAGGGATAGCATATGAAGTGATTCATATTGTGAAAAACCTCAGACCTGATACGATTTCCGCAATGTTTGTGGGAAGCAAAAAATTCGGGGATAGAGGAGGAATCAGCTGTTCTTTCCCCTTCATTTCCGGGTTAGCCTCTCTGATCTCCCGACATCTCGGTCCCCGTAGGCCCAGCTGTGCACCATCTAGCCACAGGGCCCTAGGCCACCTGTTCCCTCTCTCTGTGGATATACCTCCTTCTCTCTCTCTCCCACCTCGGCTACCATGCTCGAGTCCTGACAACTCCAACACCTTCCAAACCACTAACCCTGACCTGCAGGCACCTCGGACCCACTTAATCCCCAGTTAACATTGTATCATTTCTAGGAAACATGTTTTCCAGTGTCTGGGAACCCCATTGAGGGTCTATAATTTTCTGTCTTATTTTTAGGTGTTGCCTCTCTTCTTAATTTGTCAGCATCACACATATACACAGTATATTATGAGCATATTCACCTCCATTACCCTTTCTTATCCCTCTCCCACCCCCATTAACCCCCTTGTTCTTCCAAACAATTATGGGTTTTGTTTCTTTCTTTCACTATTTAAAATTTCCTTGGAAGCTACCAATTCCTTTGTTTTTGACAGGACCTGGTGAATAAAGTAGTCCCAAACTCGCCACGGGCGTCATTCCTGAGTTTGACAGGAACTTCTCTGGCCTCCTCTGGCCATCAACTCTCCCTGGTTGCCCAGTCTGCTACTGCACCCAGCCAACACACCCGTTACCTGTCTTGTGAATCCATCTCTGACACCCCAGACTCCCACTAGTGATGAAAACACATCATACTTTTGCAGCATCTGCCATTTGTCCTGTGAAAAGATTAAATAAAATTGGGGTTGAGTCAGGGGAGTGTCAGATTTCATACGACTCTGTCCTTTTCGCTCTGTTAGTTAAGTCACTGACAGCACCCCTCATCTCGGGATTTAAATACCTGGAAACAAAGTCACGTGGCATGTTGTTTGTCCCTCTCTCCCTGAGCAGTGGCATCATTTTACAGGAAGAAACTAGCCCGATTCTTAGCACTTATGAGAGCAGTGATAGCCCATGTTTCTCAACTATCGGTCTCCATGAAATGCTTCTGGGGGTTAGAACCTGCAAGGTCTCCAGGGATGTCAGAGAGGAAGAGCTGCCTGGAGAGCTTAGATGGCACCTGTGGCTATCAGAATGCTGCCTTCGTGTATGTGGCCTAAACACATCACAGTCAAGACTGAAGATAACAGAACAGGCCTTTAGACAATGATCTCCCAGCCTGTCTCTGCTGAGAAACTGTTGTGTGCACATTTATTAAGGGAGAATAAACACAATGAAAGGGACATTAAAAAGAAGTTTGGCTTCTCCAAAACCATGTTTACCCCTCCTATTACCCAATGTGAACATAAGGTATACAAAAATGCATTTTATATAAATTAGCAAATGAACACTTAGGACAATTTGCTCATACTAGGTTTAATATGTACAAAAAATGGTTGTTGGGTGCTTTGAATTGTGTCATGGGCAGAAGCCATGTTCATTTTCTTTACCTAACAGCTTCTAAAGTTACAGAGTGACTTCCAAAGCTGGAGGAAGAGAAGGGACTGCTTAGCTGGTAGATCTGACTTTGAGAGTTATCCAGAAACACTAGTCGCAGTTTCTTGTGGTTTCTCTGTCACTTAGATGCCCAGCCTACAGAAGGAGAACGAGAGATATGGAACCAGATCAGTGCTGTCCTCCAGGACTCCGAGAGCATCCTCACGGACCTGCAGGCTTACAAAGGAGCGGGACCAGAGATCAGAGATGTAAGTAAATGACAGTACTGAACTGACTAAACCCTGCAGGGGGGTAGAACCTTATACACATGAGCAGGCCTACATACGTGTGCACATACACATACACACGCACACACACACACACACACACGTGCATGCACATTCGATGATTAAGGCATAGCCTTAGTACTAACTAGAGTGTACAGTAGAAGAATGTGGGACTCCTGTCTAACCTGAAGGCCAGTAGATGACCTCATTTAAGGGCAATATTGTCATAAAGCCCAGGAATAGAAGTTGAATCTCTGAGTCATGAGACCTAGGGTGACATGTGCAATGGAACTTTTGGGATTACCTTGGTAAGTCAAAACAGGTCACACACGTCAGCTAGAGAACACCCGCTCTAAGGTGTTTAAGGTGTTTAAGGTTTCTGAGGTTTAAAAAAAAGTAATACAAATCAGTAGCCAAAAACCTAAGGAATGCTGAATAGGAGAAATAGTCTTCTTCAAGGAAGAGCACACCAACTGGTCAGGAACAACACTATATGGACTGAGCAAGCTGTGTTTTTATATTTAGAAACACACGAACACACACACACACACACACACACACACACACACACACACACATATTTGCATACCCTGTCTCTGCCACTGTCCTCATAAGAACATACCGAATGCTACAAAGGAAAAGTCTATTACGATGCAGCATTTCTACTTCAAGGTCACCTTAAGTATAGAGCTTATTACAGACTGGCGAGAACACAATGTGTATCACGGAGAAGGTGCAATAGCTACAGCCTCCGTTCTTCATAATAAACAGTCTTTAGATGAGTCAAGTGCTACTTGAGAGTGCTATGTCTTCCAATTCCGGTATTTGTTTTGTTTGCTTGTTTGTTTTATTTTTGTTTTCATTTTTTTTAACCAAAGAACACAGCAGCATGTCAGATGAGACAAGATCTACCTGAGACCCATAAGCTTCATGCTTAAGTATCGAAACTGCCCTCAGAAATGAGTTCTTTGGGGAATCATCCAGATACTCATTGTCCACCAAGGTGGTTCCAATTCTCAAAGCACACTAGGGATTGCATTTTTTAAAAATAACCTACAATCATTCAGGGTACTTTGGTGTGAGCTTACTACTTTTCTTAAACTTGAAACTCACTATCACCCCATTTTTCTCCCTAGGCAATTCAAAATCCCAATGATATTCAACTTCAAGAAAAGGCTTGGAATGCAGTCTGTCCCCTGGTCGTGAGACTGAAACGGTTTTATGAATTTTCCATCCGCCTTGGTGAGTGACTGTTACAGCTATCATGTCCCACATGGCACTTCTTTTATCATCATCATCATCATTATTATTACTATTATTATTGTTATTTTTTTGCCTTTTGAGAGGGTAGAGGGAGCAGCTCTACATGTTGGAAAAGGTCCCCCACTTGCACACTATGAGGCCATTCGTAAGCAACTTCCATCACTCTTGTTTCTTGTGATCTGCCACATGCATCCTTCTCTGAAAGTCATTGATTGGTACACGGAGAGTCTCTATTGGCTCATGGTCCCTTGACACTTTGTCATCGTGTTTATCTGGGTCCAGCTCTTCAAAGCCTACTGATCTCTTTGAGATTTCTTTTTTATTGTTATGTATGTGCATGTGTGCCCATGTGAATTTAGAAGAACTTTTGGAGGCCAGAAGAGGGTGTCAGAGCCTTTGGAACTGGAGCTGCAGATGGTTGTGAGCTACCATGAGGGTGCTAGGACCAAACCCTGATCCTCTGTAAGAACAGCAAATGCTCTTAATTGCTGAGCTATCACTCCAGCCCTGATCTTGGGCTTGGTTTTTTTTTCTCTCTCTCTCTCCATCCTTCTCTCATACATTACATCCCAACTCTAGTATTTACTCCTCTTTCTCATACATTGATCCCAACCACAGTTTCCCCTCCCTCCCTCCTTGTTGGGGGAGGCTGCTCATTCATTTCCCAGATGCCCAGACTGAAACTAATCACACAGAAATTATATTATTTGCAATACTGTTTGGCCAATAGCTTAACTGTATTTTCTAGCTAGCTCTTATATCTTAAATTTACCCATTTCTATTCATCTGTGTATTACCACATGGTGTGGCTTACAAAAAAGGTTCTGGTGCATCTTCTGCAGGTGGCTACATGGCATCTCTCTGACTCAGCCTACTTTCTAAATATATTTCTTTCAGCCTGGCTTTACTCTGTTAAGCCATTGACCAAAAGGAACTTCTTTATTAACCAATGGCAATAATACATATTCATGGCATACATCACCTCCCGCATCAACTCCCCTTTTCTGTCTAAGTAAAAAGGAAAGTTTTAACTTTAACATTGCAAGATTAAATATAACAAAACAATTATCATGCAAGAATTATAGTTACAATATTTATATCTACTCTATCTTTTATCGTAACTTGGCCCATAGTTTCTGGCAGACTTTTTCATGAAGTAGGAAATTTCAAAGACAGTTCTACCTGTATTGGCAGTTTGTCAGTAACTTTCTTCTGTGTCCTACAGAATGTCTGGCAGACTCTTTCATGAAGCAGGAACCCTGAAGGACTATCTCACCTTCTTTAGGCAGCTTCAGCAGTCATTTTTCTGTGGGTCTTGCAAGTCCAGTCAAACAGTTCAGGCAAGAACAGTTTCTTGCCCAAATGGCTAACAAGCTCCATGAGGAGCTTCTTTGATGCCCATCTTCCTCTTGAAATAATTGGTGCTGTCAAGAGCAGATGTGTCTCATTGTTATGAAAAGTCTAAGTTCTTAAAACTTTAAATGCCATATTCTGTTGTTAGTCTTTGAGAGTTTTGAAGAATAACTATCCATCTGAAATATAACTTTGAACATCTAGAAAACCCAACTAACATGATTATAAGCTTGACTATTATAGATGACTATCTCTTAACCTATGTTTCTTAATTATATATTACATTTTTAAATGAGCTACATAAACCAATACCTTAATCAAGAGCAGAAATATACATATAACAAAATTGACCTTAAATTTGTATCAATAAACCAAGATCCATACCAATGCAAAGTTTCCATCTCTATATCATATCTCCCTTTAAATGTAAACAAACATTTATAAACAATTATTTAGGGACTTTGGGTATAGTTCTCTTCAAACTGCTTACTGCTTTTTCTTGGGAGAAGTAATTTTGGGGGATGTTCACAGTGACCTTTTGGGGGTTCTTAATCAATCAAACCACATTAGTCTGAGAAGACTCCACAGGTTCTCATCCTCTATGGAAATGAAAGTAGAAACTCTTTTTCCAAAGCAACAAATCCTTAGACCCAAATTTTGAAGTCTAGATACCTTTAAAATTTATATGTTGGTTTAGCTTAGCAGCCTATACAATGAAATGTTTCTCTGTACTTATCTCCTTCATAGTCAAAAAATTAAAAGAAAACACAATAATATACATAATCCAGACTTTCTGTGTATATTTCATCTTTACATAGCTTATTTTTCTTTCCTCTATAAATCTATTACTGTCTGTACTCTGTCTCTTTAAAGACTTTGTTTTATTTTTTTAAAACCATTTACTTCCTTCTATAACTCTCTATACTTTTTTTCTTCTCTCTCCCAAGCTGTGATCCATTTAGAGGTCTTTTTCATCTGAATCGGTTCTTTATTGCATATCTGTAATCCTTTTCTGACCAGAACTGCTTCTTAAAATGCTCAGCAGAGTGTCTAGAACTAAGGCTGCTTTGTGTTTTGGCTCTACCCAGTCCTACATGGCCAAGATCCATTTACTGCCTCTGAGACTGCCAGGTGGAGCCATGCTCACCACCTCAACTCTGGTAACCAATTGGCCCATGCTGCCACCAAGTAATTGGAACATGCTGCCCACAAACCCCATTCAAGTGCTGGGCCTTCTGAAAGAGCCAGAGTCATTCCTGCCAGTGAACCAGGAAGCTGCCATTTTAAAAGAAGCCGTGTAGTGTTTACTGCTAAAGCTGAGTCAGGAAACCTTAATGGAACTATGTCTCTGCTTTCCACCAGCAAACAGAGCAAGAAGTTGCATTAAACTATTTTTTTGTGTGTGTGTCTAGAATTTATTTTCAAACTCTCTCAGGTTTTTAAGTGGATTTAGTTGGCCACCTTGGTGCCAATTTGTTGGTCCCACCAGAACTTTACTCAGTAAGCCACAGCCATGTGGCAATACACAGATTAATAGAGATGGGTTAGTTTAGTATATAAAAGCTAGCTAAAAATATGCTTAAGCTATTGGCCAAACAGTATTGCAAATAATATAGTTTCTGTATGGTTATTTCAAATCAGGGCAGTCAGGAAATGAACTGACAGCCTCTGACAACACCTCCCTTCCTTTCTCCTTCCTTGTGTCCCTTCCTCCCTCCCTCCTCAGATCCACTCCTCTGTCTCCCTTCAGAAAAGAGCAGGCCTCCCAAGGATATCAACTGAACACTGCATGACAAGTTACAATAAGACTAGGCAAAAATCCTCTTATTAAGGCTGGACAAGGCAACCCAATAGGAGGAAAGGAGTCCCAAGAGAAGGCTAGAGACACCCCCACTCCCACTGTCAGGAGTCTCACCAGAACACCAAGCTATATAACCACATCTATGCAGAAGACCTAGGTCAGACCCATACAAGTTCTGTGATTGTTGCTTCAGTCTCTATGAGCTCCAATGAGCCCTGCTTAATTGATTTTTGTGAGCTGTGTTCTTATGGTGTTCTCAGCCCCTCTGTCTCCCACAATCTTTCCACCCCTTCTTCCAAGGGGTTTCATGATCTCTGCCTAATGCTTGACTGAGGATCTCTGCATCTGCTCCCATCAGTTGCTGGATGAAGCCTCTCTGATGACAATTGACCTAGGCTCTGGTCTATTGGTCTCAGTTCTCAATAAAAACAAAATTGGAGGATAGAGTTCATTTGAATCCACAGTCTCCTCGCATGCCCAAAGCACAATTAACTGAATGCAAAATGTAAGAAAATAAAGCTAGCATTCTTACTTTAGCTTTACAACAAAAATAAACTGCACAGAAATAAGATGACTCTGCAGAAGCTGGCGTGGAGGCAAGCGAGGTTGACAAACTGGCTGCATGCTACCAGCAGTGTGGTGTAATCACTGTCAGTGCTTGGGGTTTCATCTGTTAATACAGTATATTTAGAATGGAAATGGTAGTCAGTAACTTTTGCTTTAATTTGCCACTAAAATGAGGGCCATATTCTAAGAGGAAAACCAAAACTGAACCCATAACTTAGTATTGAAAAGGACTTGATGTCCGACCATCTAAGAGAGGGATTCAAACTGATTTCACAAAGAAGGTTGCCCCAGGTTCTCAGGTAGAAGATAAATTGAAGATTCTGTTTCCTCAGAGGGCATTTGGATGTAGTGAGCTGAAATTCCAGGAACCTGAGTTTTACCTAAACAGAAAGGATTTGCATCTTGTGTGTCTTGTCTTTTCAGTAACGAGATTTTACCATCATAGTAGCAACACCAATGGTAGCCCTAGTCAGTGTAGAAAGTGATGAACATATCTACCTTTTAAATAAAACTTTACTCATAAAAAAAGCAGTGGGTCCAATTTGGCTTATGGGTCATAGTTTATCAACTTCTGCCATTGAGGATTGGTTAAATGACTTTGCTGTCAAGATGTATGGGAGCAAAAAGAGTGGAGAATGATCAGAAATAGGCAAGTGGGAGGGAGGGATGAGGTTATTGTAAGAACATAACAAGGGTAAATGTGGTAGATTTGTAGAGAAATGTCATGGGGATGTAGAAAGAGAGAAACATGCTAGAAGAAGACCAAAATTTCCACCCTGTTAAAAAGGTGACTTAACCCATGTGTTCAGGGCTCTTGGATATGTGTGTGGAGACCAGAGACTGACCCTGGTGTCTTCTGTTGCTCATGGACTGGCTAAGCTACCCAGCCCCGGGGAGCTTTGACTCTTCTGTCTCTGTCCCCATGCCTGTTTTCAAAGCTAGTGTTACACACCTGTACCCCTACACCTGGGGGATTTTTGTGGATGCGATAGGTATGAATTGGGTTTGCACAGCATCTTACTGATTGGAGCCCTCTCCTCAGCTCTCACCTCACCTTAAATCGTTAGTGTCTCTCATGCACACAAGTTCCGTTCATATATTGTGGTTTTCTACAAGGCTCAGAAAGGAGATTGCTAAGTGAACTGGGCTCGGGAAACCCTCAAAAGGGACTGTCCACACAGGTTGCCTCTGAGAGTGTCAACTTGAACTGTGCACTGTGCTTTTAAGGATGTGTCTGGCCTCTCTGAATAGACCTCTGTCTCCCCTTGACTTTCAGAAAAAGCCCTGCAGAGTTTACTGGAATCTCTGACGTGCCCTCCTTACACACCAACCCAGCACCTGGAGCGGGAGCAGGCCCTGGCAAAGGAATTTGCAGAAATCTTACATTTTACCCTTCGATTTGATGAGCTGAAGGTCAGGCCACATGTACTGTGGGAGTTGAACGGAGTAGTGCTGCTTTATGGTTCTTTTGCTAAGGCTGTAGGGTCGGGGTGGGAGAATAAGATGGAATACCTCCCCCAGGAGGTTTATAACATGGTACATATTTGCATTCTGTGTGGCCAGAGTACTCTACGAGGGTGACTTACCTGTGAAAATTTGGAATCTGTCAAATGAGCACAGACAACCCATACAAGTATCTTCTTCTCACTGGGCAAACATGCTTTTCCAGAAATACAGCCCACAGTAAGAACAGGAGATGTTTCAGAATGCCGGAGTGATAGCTCCCTATTTTTTGGTTGCCCTGGTCCTTGAATGACAAAGAGAAGTTGTGCCAAATCTGCAAACCCTCATGTCTGGGCTCCTGATGCTACCCCTCCCCTGTTTCTGGAAGGTGACCTTCTTTCTTCTCTTCTACATTTCAGATGAGGAACCCAGCAATTCAGAATGACTTTAGTTACTACAGGAGAACAATAAGTCGCAACCGCATCAACAACATGCATGTGAGTCCCTGCATGTCTCTGGCTGGGGCCACCATCTCCCCATGGCTGCTTTGACTTGTGTGTCTGGCCAGGCCCAGAGAGAAGGCCAAGTCCTTGTCTATAACTTGGTTGTGGAGATAAGGATGCTCTCTTTATAACTGTTGCTGCTCTTGCTTCCATCAGCTAGACATTGAGAACGAAGTGAATAATGAGATGGCCAACCGCATGTCCCTCTTCTATGCCGAAGCCACACCGATGCTGAAGACTCTCAGCAATGCCACAATGCACTTTGTCTCAGAAGTAAGTGCAGCCAGGGAGCCGCACAGAGTGATCTTTCTTTACCATGCATGCACACTGTTAGGATGACTAATGTGTGTTTGTGTCTCTCCACTCAGAATAAAACCCTGCCAATAGAGAACACCACAGACTGCCTCAGTACCATGACAAGCGTCTGCAAGGTTATGCTGGAGACACCGTAAGTGAAACCAGAGGTGTGGGCATGGTTACGTTTCCACCAGGCTGGGGCCTGGTCAGATGTGTTGATAGTGGCATGTCCTCTTTCAGATGCCAGATTAAAGTTTCCCTTGTGGAGTGTTTGCTTCGGTTTCAATGGGAGCTTAGGATGGTCTGTGTCAATGTCAGATCCATCAGATCCGTTTTCCAACTGAAGTAGCTGACTCGCCCGTGGGTTGATTGGCCTCGCAAAGTTTTAGCAGCTTGTCACGTGCTCTAAGAAAGTGGTTCTCAACTTTCTAGTGTGGGTGATCCTTTTTGATACATTTCCTCACGGTGTGGTGACACCCCCAACCAGAAAAGGATTCTCATTGCTACTCTATAACTGTAATTTTGCTATAGTTATGAATTGTGATGTAAATATCCGATATGCAAGCTACCTGTGAGGGGGTTGTAGGACCCCTAGAGGGACGGCAACCCACATCACTGCTATAAGGCATGCAGTGAAATGGTGAGATGGGCTAGATGTGTGTTATTATCGATACACTGTAGAGATGTAGAACCAAGTGCAGCAATGGTGAGACCTCTGCGAAAGTAATTCCCCCCACCCCTCTCTTCACCTTCTTTTTCTTTGTTCCTAAACTGTTTGCCAGACACTCAACGTGAAGGATGGTTAGGGTCATGAAGGATGAGGGACGCAGTTACAGGGGAAGGTTGGGGATGCACTTAGTCTGCACTGCTCACTGTGGTTACAAATGAACTCTGGCCTCTCTGAACCTTCCTTGTATTCTGTGTCTAATCAAGTTCCCATAATACCATCTGCTCCATAGGGTGCCAGAGCCCAGAAGTATCACAGGCACCTTATTATAGCAGCTGACTGTCTTCAAATATATGTTTGCATGTGTGTATGTGTTTGGTGTTTGTGTGTGTTTGTATTCACGTGCATGTGAGGATGCACATGTGCTTGCTGATGCATATACGTGTGTGTGCATGCGCACATGTGTTCCTGTGTGTGTGTGTGTGTGTGTGTGTGTGTGTGTGTGTGTGTGTGTGTGTGTAAGCCTGAGAATTATAATAATAAATGTTCTGGGAGCAACAAATCATCACAAAGATAAATTATCTGGTCTTAGGAAGGACAATATGTATGTGTTCCTGTGTGTGTGTGTGTGTGTGTGTGTGTGTGTGTGTGTGTGTGTGTGTGTAAGCCAGAGATTGACTTTGGGTGTCTTCCTTAACTGCTCTCTGAGATGTATATTGAGTATTGAGGCAGGGTCTGTCATGTGAACCCAAATTTTGCTGATAGGACTAAGTTGGGTAGTCAGCTTGCTGCAGGCATACCCTGTTTCTGCCTCCCTAGAGCCAGGATTGCAGGTGGGAAACTGTGTTAGGGTTACTATTGGTGTAGAAACACCATGACCAAAACTAAGTTGGAGAGGAAAGGGTTTACTGGGCTTATACTTCCACACTGTAGTCCTTCACTGAAGGAAATCAGGACAGGAACTTAACGAGGGCAGGATCCTGGAGGCAGGAGCTGATGCAGAGGCCATGGAGGGGTGCTGCTTACTGGCCTGCTCTTCATGACTTGTTCAGTCTGCTTTCTTATAAAACCCAGGATGGCATCACCCACAATAGGCTGGGTCCCTCCACCATCAATTGCTAATGAAAACACCCTTCGGGCTTGCCTGTAGCCAGATCTTATGAAGGCATCTTTTCAATTGAGGTTTTATCTTCTCCAGCAATTCTAACTTCTGTCAAGTTGACCTGAGACTAGCCAGCACAACCACCTGGCATACATATGGGCACTGGGGAGCCAACTTAGTTCCTTTCCCTTATGCAGCAAGTGCTTTACCCAGGGAGCCATCTCTCCTGCCCCACAAAAGGATATTAATTTTAAATCTTTCCTTCATACCAAAGTTAAGATTTATTTCAAGACAGAAATAGTAATTGTCTGCATTGTGGGGCCAACTCATAATGAAATTGATGCTAAAAATGTCTCTAGCTTTGGCCTAAATTATTGCAATCATCAGGGCCCCTGTCAAAGTAAGTGAGCAAAATTTAACCTCCACAAATAACTCCTAGGTACATAATTTCTTTGAGATATCTGCCAATCCATGCTCTTCCATAGCCTGTGTCTTAACAAAGGAACTGACTCCAGCCGGAGACATGAGCACTGCTGTGTAGAAATGAGCCTGATTCCTTTTCCCTGTAATGAAGCCATTATTCTCTATAATCTTGGACAGCCAGAGGGGCCGGCTATAAAATATTCAAGATTGATGGGCAGGGGTTGATGTACGTGGTGAGCTAGCTGCTAAAGGGAAGCAGAAAGGGGAATTTACCGCCCTCTAATTTACCAGAGTTTGCTCTGAATTGCTAGTTGGATAGAGTCAAGGAAAATTGTCGTCTTGGGTCTTTTAAAGAGCATATTAACCTGGTCGCTGCAGGTCCTGGGTGAGTTCTGTCGGGGGTGGGCGGGTAGAGGAATGGCCAGTTGTGGGTCTCAGAATGCACGTGTTTGAACAAGGGAATGATGCCACATCCATGTCTTCTCTTTCAGGGAGTACAGGAGCAGGTTTACAAGCGAGGAGACACTCATGTTCTGCATGAGGGTGATGGTGGGGGTCATCATCCTCTATGACCACGTGCACCCCGTGGGAGCTTTCTGCAAGACATCCAAAATTGATGTAAGAACTCTCATGTAATGTGCTTTTCTCACAAAAGCCCGTGAATGCCATCTGGAGAATCTTACTTCTCTTCCTGTGGCCTCCATCCCTCACTCAGCAAGACCTCTCCGAGATTTTTATCTTGGAGATGCATGGCAAATTTCTCCCTAACAAGTAGTCCACTCTTTCTGACATGGTTAGGAGGAGACATCCCTGCCTCCCACATGTAGCTGGAGTGCTGGGATGCTCATCTCCTAGGCCTTAATGAAACTGAGCAGAGATGCTCCACCTCCACCTTCACTCCACCCTCTGTACCATCTGTGCGTTATGATATAAATAGAGTTGGGAACTTCTGCATGGCAAGGCACAATGGTCAAAGACCAAATGACCTTCCAAACTCTTCTCTTATCAACCTCGCCTGCTGCCCCACCAACCATCCTGTCTGTTCTTATTTTAGAATCCAAGAGTCTCTCCATCACCTCCTCCTCTGATGGTGGATCTCTTCCAGGCACTCTTTAGATGTAGCTCATCCAGGGTCACATTTCCTTTACCCCACATAAGTGAAGCCTTGCTTCTCCATTGGTCCTCAGATGGTTTACCAAACTGCTTTTGCTAACATTCCCACAGACTCCAGCTTTTCAAATGTATAGGGACAATGATCAAGGCACCTAATGTCCTGGGATATTATGCCTGACACCCACTAGATGCCCTGCACAAAGTGTCTATTCAGTGTCTAAGTGAGGGTAAGAAAAAAGGAAAACATGGATGCATACGCAGAGACCTTTGGTAGCACATGCTCTCCACAGTTGCTTCCCTGTGGTTTGCAGAATAAACCACACTCCCTTTAGCCAGTGTTTACCGGTAACTCTGTACTAATTACTTTTTCTATGTCCGTGATTCAAAACCCTGAAAGAAACAACTTAAGGAAGAGTTTACTTTGGCTCACAGTCTCAGGGCATAGCCCATCATGGTGGGAAGTCATGGCAACAGGAACATGAGACAGCCTGGTACAATGCATTCAGATTTAGGAAGCAGAATGAAATGAAAATGGCTCCTTGTGTTTTAATAGATGGCTGAGCCTAACAAATTAGAATCCTGCTGTTTGCACTATTTTAAAATATGTTTCATTTACATAAGAATATATTATGAAAATCTTGCAATAAACATATGTATTGTGCTCATTGTGGGGGCTTAAGGATTTGGCACTATAGACTGAATAGAAATAACTGTGAAAAACTCTATTGCTATGAATTGAGTTTAGTGCCTGGTATTCCTATGGCATTTTGGTTGGCTGTAGCCATTTGTTAACTTACCACAGAGTCAACAACTAAAATTATGCTGGGTGAAATGAGCCCTTTGTACCCTTAACCTTTCCTTTGTGGTTTTGTGCATGTGTGTGTTTACATGTGTTTGTGGGTTGGTATACCCACGCACATACCTACAGAGGCCAGAAAAGGATTTCGGGATTCCTGGGCTATTACGCTGCACATTATTCCTTGGAGACAGGGCCTCTCACTGAATCTACAGCTAGCGGATTTGGCTAGGCTGGCCAGCCTGTCAGTTCCCGGATCCATCTATCTCCACCCAAATGTTCTGGGATTATGGGTACATGTAACCAGAAATGACATTTGTACATGGATGTTGGGGGATTTGAATTCAAGTCTTCATGTTTGTACAAGTTTTCTTATGCACTGAGCCATCTACCTAGCCCTTGCCACCCTATTTTATAAAAAGCTTGGCTTTCTAAGCCATTTACGGAATCTGCTAAGTTCCTAAACAGGGAATGTGTTGATTTTCTCAGGCATTTTTCAAGTCTGTTTATTAATGGAGATTAAGAAAGGCCAGTTCATGGCGAACTGTGCATGTGCCTCTAGGAAGGCTTCCGGCCTGATGAGCACTAGACTCTCTGAAGAGGGTCCATTCCACCACTCTGCAGCTAAACCAGCAGCTCTAGGCACTGGGTTGATAAGTCCTTAGGATGTTAGGATCAACTGTGAGGAAATGTGTTTATTTGTGAGACCCTGGAAGAGGTACCAGGTATACACACAAAGGGTGGGGGGGTCTGGTTTGCAGAGGACCTGTAAGGAGCTCTAGGGAGCAGTTGAGAGAGAGACTGTTCTGTTTAGAGGCAAAGGAGGTGGGATTTGAGGTAGTCAGTCAAGGATATTTTTCAGATGGATAGAGGCAAGGAAGGGCCAGAGCAAAATCACCAAGACTCAGGGAAGGGGAGTTGTTTAGGGACCAGAGGACAGTCTTGGTGGCAGGAAAGATGTGAGGGGATGAACTGGTGTTCTCAAGTGATTTCCACACCCTCTTAGGAGGTGGCCCCATAAAGAATCACACCTTGACATCTGTCCCCAGCCAAGACTTTGCCCATAACTTCAGACAACACTTGATATGGATACACGAAGCATGGCCAGTCACCAACCAAAGGGTCTCCTTCCCTCATGGACCCTAGTTTGTATATTGACCCATCCTCGAATCCAGTGTCTAAGCTAGAAGAAATCAGAGCTGTCATCCTTCAGATATTAAGCATTGTCTGTGAGCCCCTCTTCCTTACCCTCTTAAGTTGCCAGTGATTGAGCATCCATCCCCCTCTGTGTTTCAGCTCACTGCTGCCCCACCCCTCATATCCCAGGGGATTTTCACATCCTCCTCTTTCTGTCTTTGCCTCCTTCTGCTTCTTTTCTACGCTCACGATATTTATACAGTGCTTAACGCCATCCAAGGGTTATTTTCTTCAAGGAAAAGCCTCCAAGTTCTGACTGGGTTGTTAAATCCACCCTAGCTCTGGCCCTGAATGCATTTCTGACAGTTTCTTGTTATTCACACCCACGGTTTTCATCTTGCTGAAATGGAACTGGAGACTCCTCGAGAGTACCCACTGCACATCCACCTCATTCAGCATCTATGCTCTCACTGCCCCTTGTGATGTTATCACATGAACACTTACCGCACCGTGATAGTGAGCGACCTGTCTCTCTCTTCTCACTAGACTCCCGCCTCTGATGGGAGAGAGACAAAATTCTCCACATTTAAGGGCCTGATACCATCACAAACCCAGAGTGGCACATAACTGGCATCAATGGAGCCCCTCTCCAAACCTGTATCTTTTTTTTGGGTTTTCGAGACAGGGTTTCTTTGTAGCTTTTGGTTCCTGTCCTGGAACTAGCTCTTGTAGACCAGGCTGGCCTCGAACTCACAGAGATCCGCCTACCTTTGCCTCCCGAGTGCTGGGATTAAAGGCGTGCACCACCACCGCCCGGCCCAAACCTGTATCTTTTAGAGACGTGTATTTGACTGTGATTTCATTCTTGTGCAATCTCCAAATGCTTCTCAGTCTACCTACAGCAAATGACAGAGTCTATAAAGCTGTTATCATAAAACTTTTGCATATTTGAAATATGACCACAAGCATTGTTGAGAAGTTGCCACTCTGCAGGTAGCCGCTGGTATAATCAAATTCCTCAGATGCCCACACACTGCATGAATGTCTAAGATTAAAAGCAGTGATTGACTTTTTATAGAAAAATTTTTGCTTTTTCCAAAGGATAAGTAAAACAGTATGCATAAAATAACATGATATAAATTTTAATTTTAATTTTCATAACAGAATTAGATTACTTTAATTCCAAGGCCTCAGAAAACCTAGGAACTTGTGTATGTTCACACGACTACAAAGCAGCATGGATAAAAACTAGAAATTTGACCTCTACAAGGTTCACATTCTTTGCAATTGCTCTTTTCCAGTCTTCTCAGAGGTGGCTAAGACCCAGACCTGTACTTCTAGGAGTTACTGGTCTAATGAGGGAGACAAATTATTGACTTAATGAGGGGCTAGTCTATCCAGAGTTACCTAATAAATACAAAGTCGTATTGGGGTCACAAAGAAGTGGTAGTGACTATCTATGGTACAGATAATGGGATGAAAAGAGCCTTTCTGGGCCACAGCGATATCTCTGTCTGCATATTGTTTACTTTGAAAGCACTAAGAATAAATTCATGTCCAGGAGTCTTTTTTTTTTTTTAAAGAAAGCCATATATGGTTGATGTGCTTACATTCCCAGTCATGGGGGAGTGGAGATGGGCAGATCTCTGGGGCTTTCTTGTCAGTTAGCCTAGCCTACTTAGCAAGCTCCAGGCAAAAGAGACCCTGTCTAAACATTAGGTGGATAGTACCTTAGGAATGACAGCTGAACTTGTCCTCTGGCCTCCATATGCATGCAACACACATATACCAACATGTGTACACACACACACACACACACACACACACACACACACACACATTTCCTGAAGGCCAGTGAACTTGAGACTTTACAAAATCTTATGGGTGTGTCAATCAGTAGCTGACAGAGAAGAAGCATTCTTAGCAGACAAAACATTCAATTATTGAGTGTGTAAAACACTTAATGAATCTCAACCAAGAGCCAAGGAGAGTGATTTCTGTTCCTGCTCTGGGCTCCAGAGTACAAAGCAAGACATTTATTCCCAAAGTCAAACAGACAGTTGTGGACTAGAACGAAAGCCAGTAGAGATTGCAATCATTTCGTCGTACGGAACTCTGGAGAAACCCAGAGGCACAACACACCATCTTGAGAGGATAGGGAAGCTTACTTGTGATTTCCATGTTCTGTGGCTACATAGAGTTGTTAGTATGGACAGATATCACTCTGTACGGGCTTACTAGAGTACTAACGGAATGCTGTGCATTCTTCTTCCAGATGAAAGGCTGCATAAAAGTGCTGAAGGAGCAGGCCCCGGACAGTGTGGAAGGGCTGCTGAATGCTCTCAGGTGAGCCAGTCTCTGGGGCAGGCGGTACAGCTTCCCTTTCAGACCGATGCAAATGCAGATGCTGTTGGAAGCCAGAAGCCTGGGCACCAGACTTACCCTTGACTGGTTGTCACGTGGTTCACCTTCCTAACAGTGCTGGGAGGGCAGCACAGGTTTTATCATTCACTTCTTAAGATGGGGGAATTTGAGGTAAGTTAAGTTTTGGGGTTTTGAGACAAGGTTTATCTGTACCGTCCTAGCTATGCTGGAACTTACTTTGTAGTCCTGGCTGGCTTGAACTCAGGGATCCACCTGTCTCTGCCTACTGAATGCCAGGATTAAAGGCATGCAGCATACCTGTACCTGGCTTGGTGTGCTCAAATAATGTTTTCATTCCACACAGTAAAGGACCAAGTTAGGATCTATACCTGGGTCTTGGTGGTCCTGCGAGTCTTACACCTGACTCTTGACCATGATGCTCTATGTATAGTGCATCTTCTCGCTTCTTATGTCCATCTTAACCAAGGGCTTCTGACCCTGGCTGCATCAGAGGAAGGTGAAGGGAGTTTCCAGGAACTGAGGTTGCAAGCCAAGTAAATTAGTCATTGGCCTTGAAACTCAAGCATCCCTCTTGTGTTAGCTTGTTGTTTGTTTCTGTTTGCTTGGTTTGAACTCCCCAAGTGGCTTCTACCTTCAGCTGCCAGAACTGAGGATCTGTTATTCACTACTGGGTGCCTGAATATTTAGCCAGCTATATTCCCACTCCTTAGGCACCTCTCTTTTTCCCAACGATCCATTTGTTTAGTCCACTTCAAGAAAGAGGTTGTTATTTTTAGCTGCGCTGCCTCCAAAGAAACTTGCTGAACTGCACAAACCATCCCCATGCAGAATTTTAATCTGGAAGACTCATGGACCTTGCTGTCTTAGCCTTTCATTTCTTTCTGTCCCATGCAATGCAATCCATGCAGTCAGCATGGGTAAGTCTAAGAGAAATGGGGCAGCACTCAGTTCTACATGCAATGTTCTACCTCCAGTCATATGTCCAATGCAGCTATTGTAATCCATCGACCCCAACCTGATCTATTATCCTCCTTCATTGGATAAAGCCAGCAATCTCAGGACACTAAAATTACTGGTTTTCTGGCTTGCCAACTCATCATCTTTACAGGATATATGAATCAGATGTTTGTTCAAAAGTGACACCCTATATCCAAGGACTCCAGGATGTTTGATTGAAAGTGAGACCCCAGCCTTCTAACACCCCTATATCCAAGGACTCCGGGATGTTTGATTGAAAGTGAGACCCCAGCCTTCTAACACCCCTATATCCAAAGAGTCTGGAATGTAATATTAAGTTGGAAGTGTCACCCCAGCCCCTGCCTTGGGGCGCCAATGGAGTGCCAATGGGGCAAAAAGCTCCATCTCAAGCCCCCTCCCCTGGGATATTTGGTTCAAAGCATCACCCCAGCCCCTCCCCCCAGGAGTTGTCTTGGGCTCCCAGAAAGTCCACCAAATGCTGACCCCTCCCCAGGGAGGGTCAGGACCACTCCCACGGGCTATTTAGGCTCCTGCATGAGAAAAAGGAACACATGTTGTCTCCAGGGTTTGTGTGGGCTCCTCCCCCCTCCTCTTTCCCGCCATGCTGCCAGGGCCACCCAGGAAAGCACTGCATTTATTAAACGTGGGCATTTTTGATTTGGTCTAATTGGAGTTATTTTGAGTCAGCAGAGAGAGGCTCTCCTTAAGATTTCTCCTAACATCATTCTCATAAGAGCCTCCCAGTCCGAGGTTTACTCCAAGCAAGACTGTAAGCACACCATGCTGGCTTTCTGTATTCACTAAGAAGATTTTAACTTCTGAGTCTCTGGAATTTGGCTGTTTCATTCTAGCTACCAAAGCAGGTTGGAGATCAGGACATGGTATGAAGCCACGAGTCCCACCCCAGTGTGGGAATTTGTGTTTCCTGGAGACACACGCTGGAGTGGGAAGATTATAGGCTTTCAAGGCAGCCAGACTTAGGCTCAAGTCAAATGTCACAGACTGTTCACGAGTCAAAACATCTGCTGTGGGATACGGAGGGAGCCACTGAAGCTCTTTGACCCTCAGCTCTCTTACCTGTGAAATCACATCACTTACCACATTTGAAAAGTTCTTTGTGACCCAGAGCGCCTAACATGTCAAAGTTGTGTAATAGGTCATTTTTTTTTTTTTTTACAATCCTTTGCACACAAGATCGAGTCCAATGCCACTTAAAATTACAGCTTCAGTAGTCTACCAGCATTTGTGCCCCCTGGTGGCAGCAATGGGGATAAGCACAGCCCCTCCATCAGTCATCAATTTTTAAATTTTAGGAGTCCTTAATTTGAAGTTCATCAGGGTTAGCTTCAATGGACAAGATGTTGAAGTAAGTATTGTGAAATTTGTCTCCTTGAAGATGAGATCATTTATGTCTACTCTTTGTGATTATTTGAGGTTAAAAAAAGACTGTAGATGTAATTAAGGAAGCTTATCAGACCACGTGTGCTGGTATCCAAAAGGCATTGGCTGAATGAATTCCCACAACAAAGGACTTAGTTTGATACTTGCCACACAAGAAAAAGCAAATATCACAGCTACCTGCCTGACAAGTGTGGCGTTATGGGATGAGTCTATAATCTCAGCAGTAGGGAGGTTGAGACAGGAGGATTGCCATGAGTTTGAGACCAACCTGGATTACAGAGTGAGTGCAATGTCAACCTGGAATACTGAGCAAAACCCAGTCAATGTCAAATCAAAAATAAACTTCCAGGGCTGGAGAGATGGCTCAGCGGTTAAGAGCACTGGCTGTTCTTCCAGATGGACTTGAGTTCAATTCCCAGCATTCACATGGCAGTTCACAACTATCTGTAACTCCAGTTCCAGAGAATATGATGCTGATGCACATAAAAGAAAAGCTAAATAAATTATTTTTTTAAAAAAAACTTGCAGAGAATATGTGGAACGAACATCAAAATGTGGCTTTTTGTCTAAAGAAGTGAGCCACGGTTCTTATTTGCAAATTTCGGTTGGGTGAGTCCTGACATCCAACTCTCTCTCCCCAGGTTCACTACAAAGCACTTGAATGACGAATCGACTTCCAAACAGATTCGGGCAATGCTTCAGTAGAGCCCTGCTTACAGAGGAGGATCTGTGTGCTGACCTCAGAAGATATTTATGTTTACATAATTTAATACAGATTGATGTTAATACTTGTGTATTTACATAACCACTTCCTTCTTGTCTCTGAAATATATGGACCTTAATTTGTATCCTGACTGACTCAACCCAGCAGAGCATAAATTGACTCGAGAGCCTTACCTTTGATGTTCGCAATGAAAATCCTGTCTCCAAGGGCCGAATTTGGAAACTTCAGTCTTGGCTGCTGGAGTCTTGCGGTGACACCTGTAACAAGCAGAAATTCTTAATAGTTTGTGGTATTGTTTTAATTTTAGTTGTGTTATCTCTCTGGGAGTATAGTTTATGGAAACACAAAGTACTTGATTTCCTGTGTCGGCTCAGATACAAGAAGCACACACAACTGTGGCCCTGACGGAGAGAGAGCAAGAGAGAAGAATGAAAGATAAGAAAAATGCATGTGGAGGGTGGGGCACAACTGTTGTGAGTTCAGCACGCTCCCCCCCCCTTCCTTCAGCCTGCAAACCTCACGTGCAGCGTTTCTGTGTGCACGTGTGTTAGCAATCCAAACATTCTCCTGTCTCAATCCACATTCCTTCCATTCCTTTTTAGTTGTTGTCAGAGGAAAATTGCCTGTGTTTTAATCCGCTAATGAGGAGGCAATGGGTCGAGAGAGGGGTTCTTACAGGAGGACTGAGGGAAGTGGCTATCTGAAGGGCATTTGAGAGAGGAAGCTGGCGTAAGGATAATCCTATTTCTGTCAACCTTCTGCCTGCGGGGACAGAGAGATGGAACTCTGGTTGTAAATAAGGCCACTCATTCCCCAGGAGCCTGCTGAGTTCTACGTACACCACCCCTCATGATAAGGAGATCCCACTTCTCTGTGAAAATGGACTGTTCATGTCAGAACTGAGAACTAAGGCACTTTGTTATTTCCCAGAGAAGGAGGGATTTAGAGAGAAGATATCTATGTTTCCTGATTGCCTGGTGTCAGCCTCCACCACTCTGTGTACTTTGACAGATTCACTTTTAATGCGCTCACCTTCCTCATGTATAAAATAGACAGTCTTGGGGGCCGGAGAGACGGCTCAGTGGTTAAGAGTACTTGTTGCTCTTGCAGAGGATCTGAATTTGATTCCCAGCACCCACATGATGACTCATAGCTATCCATTATTCCAGTTCCGGGGCATCCAGTACCCTCTTCCGATCTCCATGGGTACCATGCATACACATAGTGTGCTCCTATACATGCAGGAAAAAAAAAAACATTTATCCATATAAAATAAATTAACTTTTAAAAAATCTAAAAGAGTTTCTAAGAGTCCTGGAAGGCTAGTGGGAGCCACACTACCAACCTTCCTTCATGCATAAATTCCAAGGAATACCCTTATAATTATCAATCTCACCAGTGCTGCAGTCATTCTGCTATAGGTCACAGCTGCGTTAGGGTCGAATCTGGGAAACATACTGTGACATCTAATGGAAAGATGTGGGCACACAAGATGACTCTTACTTTGGACTCGATCCCCAGATGTTTCCCACTCTCTACTCTTCCCTCTTTCCCATGTGGCCTAAGGAGATGTACTGTGGAGTGTATGGAGCCTTCTAGAGAAATCTTGAGGCTAACCTGTGATATTGCTTGCATGGCTCTCTTGGAAGGAGAGAGTTTTCCAGACAGCTGATGAGTAATAACCCTGGAATTCAGGTCTAGGACGATCAGGGTATCGTACAGTTTGGTTCCCAACATTCCACGAGAAGAGCTGTGAAATACCTACATTTCCAGACTAGGGAAGTGGCCATCCAGCATTCCATCGAGCCCTCCAAGAAAGAGAATACTTGGTTTGTCCCAACACAGAAATGCAAACACATGGGGAGAACTGCTTCCCTGGTCTGTATATCAGTGTAGTCAATGGAGAGGGAAGAAGAACCTTGTCCTTTGGTGCTTTACCAGAAGAGTAAATACAGCCACTTGACTGATGTGCGTGTTCTCAGCAGAGCAGAGTCACGCTAGATGGCTTCCATGAGCTTCTCAAACCTAGGAATTCCAAGATCCAGAGGAGGCCAGGAAATGTGATCATGTGGGGGTGAGACATCCCTCCAACACTCAACTTTAGGGTGTTCCATTTGGCAGTCATGAGTATTGCTCAGTTGGGCAACCGTCGAGCCTACAAGGGCAGTGAGGCACACTGTGAGTGAGCTTGTGTCCATTTGCCCTTTCCTCAAAAGAGGAGATTGAGATGTCAGAGAAGAAAGGACTTCCCATTTTCTCTATGGCTCTTAGACACAGACCTGAACCATGAACCTAAGCCACGTTATTTATACCATAGCTGCCTCTCAGCTGGCTACATAAGAAAACATTAGAGATTATCTGTCAGATCACACACACACACACACACACACACACACACACACACACACACGCACAGTTGAGGATATTTGTAACTTTTAGTTAGACTTTCCATCCAATGGGACCAAATGTGTGTATGGGTGCTGTCAGTCTGCTTCACTTTAGCCAGTCCATTGTCTCCAAGATGAGACTCAGAAGCCCAGGGTCTGAGTAGTTGCCTCAGGCCACCAAGAGGACAGGCTGAGTGTGTGTCTGTGATCACTAACAGGGAGTGGATCTTGAGTCCACTCCAGAACTGTTGTGGGAGACCAATTCTCTTAACAGACTGTCCATTAGGCATCGGGAATCCTTGAACAATTTGTTTTTTTTTTTTTTGTGCTGCATGCATATGTATCCAGCACTCATGGGTGGTTTGGGGGAAAGTACTAGGGACAATATCAATGTTAATAATACTTCATAATTGATGTCTCATAGTTTTAAAATAAAGCCTTTTATATTTAATTTGAGGCAAGAAAGAAGGTCAAAATGGTGTTTCCCAGACATGTTGCTACTTTTGGCATGATAGCGCCTCTCATGTTTACCTAGACATTCATAGTAAAAGCTGGGTGGAAATGGGTATTTTTATTGGTAATAAATAGAGCCAGAATATTAGAGCAGCAATATAGCCAGAATATTAGCTGAAGACCATGAAGAAGGTCTTAAGTGTATCTTAATATTTAGTTAATGTATTTCTCACCAACATAAACATACATTCTTGGTTATCACAGTTATATCAAACATGAATGGCAAGCCTTAGTTTTTCGAGACATCATCACAATTAAGTCAAAATTATTTCATGCTTCTTCAAGAGCACGATGAAACCTACCCAATCCAGGGATCCAGTTGTATAGTCAAGTCCAGACTTCTCATTCAATCTTACATAGTAGGCATCTCACAAATGCTCTAGATATTAATAACTAACATTGGGATTTTGTCTCCACCGGCCCCCGCCTTCAGAACTCCATTGCCACAGTGCCCTGTAAAGATGACCGCACATTAGAAGGGGCTTTGAAGTTGTCATATGTTGTTTGCCGAAGTCATTGTAATTTTTTTTTTTTTTGCCTGCATTGCCTCTTTTTGTACAGAACTTTCGAGTGTGAAATGAAAATTAAAGTTTGGTACATACATAATTTAAAATCATGCTTTTATATGACGCACAGGGTAAAATGGGTGGTACAACATAGAAGCCTGCTTAGCCTGCTGTGAGGAAATCGCACCATGCCAGCTTCCCTTCAACCCCCCACCCCCCACTTACCGTAGTTTCCTCAAGCATGGCAGGCAGTGTCCCAAAGGCCTGCTTTTGGAATCCATGGTCTAATACTCATTTTGACAAGGACCGCCATTACATTAAAGGAGAAGAGGAGAAGAAGCAAGCCTGGCACCTTGAGATGCAGGAGTGCTGCTGGCCCAAGGATGCTAAGAAAGCAATAAATGTTCTTCCATTCTTTCAAATGCAGTAGCATTTCCTGAATTTGGCAAAATTGGCGGGGGGGGAAATCCCTCCTCTGTGTATATTCGTTTTTTTCAGACCACAGAAGCAATAAAATGGTTCTTTTAACGCACCAGCACGGACACTTGCCCAGAGCGTTACTTCTCATCTGCACTCCTAGAGCCAGAGACCTTATTGTAGGGGTGCGCAGTTCATCTGAGTCTCTGAGAGGGACCTCACTGCAGCCTGTGAAAAGACAGGCATGACGCTTAGGTTGACTTGGAGCATGAAAGGAATGACGATGAGAACTTTTCTGTAAACCGATGAACGGCTAAATTATAAATGAGCAAAGTCTGGAAAGAACTAAACGGGAAACGGGGTGTATGAGTATGTATGCATGGATGCGTCTGTTTGTCTGTCTGTACTTCAGTAAATTCTGAGAGCCAAGGGGGTGGGGAAAGTATATGGGTGCCTGTTAAGACCAACACAGCTAAATAATGTTGGTGAGGTTGCTTGAACTGTATTCATTAGACACATTGATCCATGCCCGAGGCCAGGTGAAAACCAGTAAAGAGCCCTGCTCTTCTGTCCATGTGGTGACTCGTACCCAGTAAATAGAAGGCACTGTGAAGCTGGTCTCCAGGGTAGAGCTCTATTCCTTGGTCACATCCAGTCCAGAGAGACTGTTTTCCCTGCTGTGCCTCTTCAGTTGTCTCCTTGTCATTGCCAAAGATCTGGAGATGCAGCAGTTCCTGGACATGGGTTCTGTAAAATGCCACCAAAGGCTATCCTTTGAAATTATGCTGTGTAGGATTCTAGGTTAAAAAAAAAAATCTCAGAATTTCTTAAGTGAATGGTTCTTAGAAACCCCTTAAAGTGTTTTCTCTGGGCAAATTCCCAGTTTCCTCATCAAACCTCATGTTTTCTGGAAGCTTCTTCCTCTCCTCCTATGTTTTCTGGTCATTTTTCAATTATCTTTGTTTGCCTCACAGCTGGTTTTGTTTCAATGTGTGACACATTGTCCATCCTGCAGCTGCTATTGGTGGCAGTGGTCTTATTTGAGAATTAAAAAGGCTCAGTAGTGTCCTTCTGCCTTGAAGTTCTCTTTAAAGTAAACATCAAAGTGTCTGAGGGAGCCTATTGAAGTACACTCTTCCAAATAACAGTATATTTGAAAAAGGCATGTCTTCCTTTGCTTGAGAAAAGTGCTCTGCCCACCATGGGGAAGGGTACATGGTTGGCGGTGTTGTTTGTAAATACGGGTGCAGAGAATGACATACACCATGGTGAGGGCTCTCATCTCTCAGCAGGATTAGGTATTTCCCATCTCTTAAATGTGCAAGGACGCTGTGCTCCCACAGTGATGACATCAAGCACGCCATCTTTCTGTATGTTTGAAATCTGCCTGATGATCAAGACCAAATCTTTCTTCCATCTTCGTGAAGCTTCCCATGACTACATCACCCCCACACCTCTACAGAATGCTAATTTCTCTTCTGAACTGTTACTGCATTTAACTTATTTTCTGCTAGATATAGGCCGCTGCGCAGTACTCGGAAATGCATATCCACTGTGCCTTGAGTTCCTGGGAACAAAAAATGGGCCTCTCAGAAAGCCAAACTCAATATACGTCATTGGCCCAATAGAAGCTTCCTGGTGAGGTGAAACTTAGGTCCAAAAACCCAGGTGTGCTGAAATGAACCTGTGAGAATTAATTTATCCAGCTTAGGAGGCATTTGCTGACAGAAATTATCTGCTCCCTTGGGTGGCCAATTTTATTTTTGAAAAGAAATATTTACTTACTGTCAGGATATTTTAACCTCTCAGGACACAGAGAGATTGTATCTTATGGCTAATCTTCCAAGGACCCAAATGAGGAAACAGACTGCTCTTGATAGACCTGGCACCACAGGCATCCAGAACACTAAGCATGTGGTGTCTTGCTCCATTTCAGACAAGATGGCTCTTTAGTGAAAATGTTGAGTTTGACACATCTAGAAGACCAGAGGGCAACAGATCAACTCAGCACAGGATAGATCTCCCAACTTGACACAGTCTAGAGTCCTCCGGTAAGAGTCCAATCAATGATAGAGTGTTCACATTGAGTTGGCCTATGGCTGTATCTATGAGGGATTATCTTGATTAATAAAGAAGACACAGAAAAACACAGCACACTGTGAGTGGCACCATTCTCTAGACAGGGGGTCCTGAATGGTGTGAGAGTGGAGAAATGGAGCCGAGCCCAAGCAAATAAACATACACATACCTGTTTTCCCTGTTTGACCATGGATGTGGTACAGCTAACTGCTTCCTGCTTCCAGTCCCTACCACCTTGAATTCCCATGCAAAGGGATTGTGGTCTGGAATTATGAACTAAAATAAACCTGTTCCCCCTAAGCTGTTTTTTATTAGAACCTATTTATTTATTTCATCACAGCAACAAAAATGAAACTAGGACATTTAGTAACTACAGAACTTAGTTCAGAACCTTGGATAGCAGACCAGGCACCTGTTCCAAAAATGCCTGGCATCTGAATCTGAATCCCCAAGCCTTGTTGGCTGTTTCAAGTTTGTCTCTGGAACTCCAAACATTACAGGATCTGTAACTTTGAAAGCTAAGCTCATCTTATAACTGCCAAGGCTCTCTTCCTCTTGGGATTTGTGAGCATTACCTAAGCAGGATGGGAAGCGGTTAGGACTCACCCAGGAACACGCTGGCTTTTCATATTTATGGTGTTTTGAAATAAGGTCAGCTTAGCCTGGCTGTAGTGGTGCATGCCTTTCTTTATTCCCAGCACACTGAGAGGCAGAGGCAGGCAGATCTCTGTGAGCTCTGGGCCAGCCAACCTGGTCTACAGAGTGAGTCCCAGGAGAGCCAAGGCTACACAAAGAAACCCTGTCTCAAAAAACCAAAAGAGAACAAACAAACAAAAAAGGAAGAGGTAAACTTATAAAGACATTGTTTTCTCCTTCCTCCTCTTCCCGCTTCCTTCCTTCCTTCCTTCCTTTCTTTCTTTCTTTCTTTCTTTCTTTCTTTCTTTCTCTCTTTCTTTCCGTTTTGAGACAAAGTCTCTCTGTGCAGTCCAGGATTTCTTGGTATCTTAGGCTGACCCCAGGCTTGATCACCTTGATATATTCTTAGTTAGGGTTATTATAGCTGTAATGAAACACCATGACCAAAGCAATTTGGGAAGAAAAAAGGTTATTTGTCTTACATTGCCAGATCATAGTCCATGATTGGGGGTCAGGATGTTAACTCAAGCGGGCTGGAACCTGGTACAGAGGCCATGGGGGAGGGTGCTGCTTACTGGCTTGCTCCTCATGGCTTACTCTGTTTGCTTTCTTATAGAAGCTAAGACTACCAACCTAAGTATAGCATCACCACAGTGGTCTGGGCCTCCCTGTTAATCATAAATTAAGAAAATGTAGGCTGAAGATGGGTGCCCCAACGTTGCAAAGAAACTTTGGGTGACTGTCCAGGCCGTCAGATGTCTCTGTCAGTTCTAGAGTTTTTGGGAGTTGTTTGCAATACACCTTTGGTTTACTTTAATATTATATCCTTCTGGTGCCTTTGGAGTTGAAGACTAGATAGTTATAGTTGCAGTTTTCCTTAGATATGATAGCAAACAAGTTAGGCGTAAAATTTTGAATTTACTAAGATAGGATAGATTATGGAGTATTTTCTTTAAATTTTCCAGACACAACTGAATTGGAATTTAGTGCATTGTGAATGTAACCTTTACTTGATAATTGTTCTTATTGTGTGCCGTTTTCCTATGTTAAAGTTAAAACTTTTCATTTTTGTTTAGAAAGGAAAAAGGGAAATGTTGGGGGAAAAAAAAAGAAAATGTCCTACAGCTAGAACTTATGGAATCATTTTCTCAGTGAAGTTCCTTCTTTCAAATGACTCTAGCTTGTGTCAAGTTGACATAATAGTATCCAGGATATATATACACATATGTGTGTATGTGTGTGTGTATATATATATATATATACAAATCTATGCATGTATGTGTATATAAATATATGTATGTATTTATGTATATATATATTTATATTTCAAGCCATTACAGTTTTCTTGGTCCTAGCAAAATGAAGCTCTACCTATCATCTATCTATGTGTACGTAGCCATATATCTGTGCGTTGGTATACAATATTTAAAAGATACATTGTTTTATATACCAACATCATTCTGAAGTTTTATACTTATTTCTTCTTCACCAAACAAAATGGATTCCTCAAAAGAAATGTCTGCCCATAATTTTATCTTGCCAGATGCAAATCTCTAGATTTGTATCACCCAATCTGTTCTGGGTCATATAAGTATGAGCGTCTTCATCTCACCTACAACTGAAACCCAGGTCATGCCACTAACAACAAAGTAACTTCCTGTACTTATGCACGCTGTCTTGCTCCCTCTGATTGTGGATTCACTAGCAAGCACTTTGGACCAAGACCTCTATGTACAGTTTGAAAGAGCTGTCAAGGCATTGAGGAGTGTGAACTTCTTGCTGTGTTGCCCAAGTCATGAACCTCATATGGTCTGTGTCAGTCTGGGACCAGATTCTCATTGTGTTCTCAGAAGAGAGAGCATGAATCACAATAGATATGCTTCAGGCCACTCAGAACCTCTGGCCCATTATAACTCCTAGTATTGGAACTTCTTATCTCTAGTTTCTTAGATAAGTTTCCCAGAATCCATAGATGACAAAAGAACATTCTAATAGAAATATCTATTCAAGACATTCAAGCTAAAGCCTCAAATATGGATTATTATTTAATGGCAAATTTAGACAAAAGGAGAATGAGGATTCCAGTCACAGATGTGTACAACTGAATTCTTTCGTGTGACTGAATTCTAAGTATAGGAATGAGGAAGCAATCCTTAAATGCTGATGGCTCTCTGGACCACACTGAAGCTCTCAAGATGCCAGAAAGGCTAACCTCTGCAACCATAATGTGTCACAGCATCCCAGTTCAGTTAATCATGCTCACATGACATGGAGACACATTTGGCAGGAAATATAGCATTTTGATCCCCTAAGAAGGTAGAGATTGTCCACAGTAAGGAAGAGAAATATAAACACATTGGAATATAAGGCTATATGCTTTCACTATGGAAGGGGCACTGGTTTAGAGAAATGGCTCACAAAGTTCATCATTGGCTCACAGAACTCAAACATCTTCAAACTTTCTGGGTCAATTGGGGCTGGGAACCTAGCTCAGTGGGTAGAGCGCATGCTGTGTGTGAGCGTGAGGACTTGAGCTTGATCCTCAGCACCCACAAAAAGGCTAGATGTAGTATTACACACACGTTTTCCCAACATCTGGGGCAAAACCAGGTGGATTCTTAGGGCTCATTGACTCTTTGGTCTAATCTAGATAATAGCCCCAGGTCCCAGTGAGAGACAGTGTCTTACAAAGCATAGTGATGGCTTCTGAGGGACAATACCCAAGGTTGATCTTTAGTTTCCAAATAAGCATGCATACAGTTGATACACATGTTTTTTTTCCCCTACATAGGTTCACCAACATAAATACAAATGTACACATGCACACTTACACAAACGAATTTCTAGGTCATCCTTTGCTGCTAACCTGAGCTATAAACCCTGCCCTCTCAACTCCCCCCAAGGGGGAAACAGTTCCTAAATCAGTAAACATAAGTAGGTATTAGTTGAATGAATGAAGCCAAGATAGGACTAGCCTCAGAACCAGAGCAGCCATTACTAAACTTGAGGCTCCCCAGTCTAGAATATGTAGCTTTAGGTCTTATTGAAGTGATGTATGGAGAATAGGTGTTTAAAAAAATAAAAACTATTTCCCATACTACAAGCCTTTAAACTTTTTACTTTCAATATTTTGGCATGTTTTTAAATGTTATTTTTGTTGGCTCCATAGAATAGGAAGTTTTTATCTTGTGAAAATAAGGCCATGCTATAAATAATTTATATGTTGTTTTTCTCATGTGAAATACAAAGTAAGCACCGTTGGAAGAAAGTATAGGTATACATACAGATACAAAAGTATAAAGCTAAGTGCACACACATACAAACAAAATACATAAAGTTGGGGGAGGTTCACATTATTAATTTAACCATTTTAGTTCACTCCTCAAACAGATTTCTTTGAGATTTAGTTGGTACACACAATAGACTAAACATATTTCAAATGTCTGTGTTCATGTTGACACATACAAACATGCCCATACTGTGAAACACTGTACATAATAGTGTTGTGTGCAATGCTGTGCAGACGACACATCATAGCCATATGCATTATCCATGGATCTCCTCGGTGGTTCCTTTCCCTCCACTCTCACCCTGCCATCCTCAGCAGCATGGATGCGTGCTGGTGCAGTGTGCTCCTTTGCTGTGCCCACAAGTGTTAGAAACAGAATTCTACACTGGAGGTGCCTTTTTGTTTGCCTATGTTTAGTTCATCCGCTCACTCAGGTACCAGCAAATTTCTGTATGGCAATATGCCTCTCTTAGCTGTGAGTAGTGTGGCTGGATTATTTATTTTGATTTTCTAAGAAACTATCAGACTATTTTTCCAAAGGCATCATCCCATGTGAAACTTATACCAGCAGTGTACATACCTATAGTTTCTTTTTAACGAGAAACAAATAACTATATTTATTTGACTGATAATTTCTTTTTATACTGTTTATTTATTTATTTATTATGTGTGCATTTTTGAAGTCAGAGGACAACTTATGGGACTCCATTCTCTCCTCCTACATCTCATTGGCTCTTGGCTAATAATTCCTTTATATTTGACTTGAACTTGAAGAGTAAGTGACTCTTTCTTATATGAAGTTAGATATTAAGAATTGATTGACTAAGACCACATAGGGCAGAGAAATTTGGAAATAAGCAGCATTAGTGACTGCGGAAATGTAGCATACCTTTTGCTATTCGTACAAATAATAACACCCACCTCCTACATAACCTTCGGGTCTTGGCAAACCTTCAGGCCACCCCATAAGAGAATTCTATCTGTGATCTATGAAGAGGCAAATTGATGTCCTCTCTTTAATTAACAAACTCCTCACTGTTTTGGGGTTTTTTTCTTTTTTTGCTTCACTATAAATTGCCATCACACACTATTCTGGTTCTGAAAAAAAAAATTCCCAGAAGATCTTGGGTAGTCCCATAACTTGATAAAGCCAGCATAAAATTAATTGTGGCAAGCAGAGAGCGTATACTCATAAAAACAGAAAAGGGAGCTGAGCTAAATATATAAAGAACATCCAGAAATATCTAAGACAGATGATGGATTAACACGGCTACTGGTAATTGAGGATCTTATGTAATATAAGATGTTACAGATGGTAAGAATTACGAATATGAAAGGTCTCACTTTGACAGACTTTGCTGGTGTTTTTAATAAGTATCCCATTCTACCCTTGGATGGAGTTAAGGGACTTGAGAAGCAGCTCTGTGTGGCATGTTGATTTAAACTACCTACAATTAACTCCCTCCTAGTCTCAAGGTAGCGATGTACTTCCAACCTCTGTGGAAGTTTGCACACTTTCTCAGAGGGTGTCAAATAGTATCTCTGAACTCTTGGGCTTGCAAATAAAGATCCTTGACCCTGGACGCAGGAAGGAAGCACTCAGAAAAGCATCCCTTCTTGTTCCTCCTCAACTCTGTCCTCTGTGCATGTGTAGTAAAGTAACTGAGTCATCTTGCTCACTAGAAAATCATTAACAATATGTTTCTGAAAATCAGAGACTTACCATATTCTGGGGGGGGTCTATAAAATATGATTTTATGTGCTAATTGTTATGATAGAGATGAATACAAGATCATGTGATCACAAGGATGGAAAACCTTGTCTAGTTAGGGCCAGGCTGTGGCAGAGTCAAGGGATTTATTTCTTGCGTTGGCTGCTGAGCTCTGCAGTGAAGACAAGAGATACCCTTCAGTGAAGGACGAAGGGCTACTGTTACTGATAGAGGCATCAGCATGGATGAAGGCAGGGAGGCATGACCCCTGAAGGGGCAGCTATGGATGGCACTCTTAGCTCTAGTTCCTTTGGGAATAAGGGACAAGATAAATGACGACGGGGACTCAGCCAGACTCAAGGCTAGACAAGAATGTAGAGCAATGATTCTCAACCATTCCTCATGCTGAGACCCTTTAATACAGCTCCTCATGTTGTGGTGACCCCCCAGCCATAAAACTATCTTCATTGCTGCTTTATAACTATAATTTTGCTACTGTTATAAATCGTATGTAAATATTTTATGTGTGACCCCGTGAAAGGCCCATTCAACACCAAAGGGATCAAGACCTACAGGGTGAGAACCACTAATGTAGAAAAAGCTCAGGGTGCGGGGGGGGGGGGGAGATGTGGAAAAATTTTTATTGATTAAGTTCTTCTTTTTTTTTTACATTTTCCCATGTATGTATAATACATTTGGTTACACCATTTTTTTTATCATCTCTTATCCTCTTGCCTCATTCTACCAAGTCTCTATCCTCCTTCCTTCCTTCCATCCTTCCTTCCTTCCTTGCTTACTTTGTGACCTTCTGGGTTTACCCAGGGCCACTCGCATAGGCATGGGTGTGAGACTACACTGGAGCACAGGTAACACTAGTGTTTACATCACTAAAGTCAATGACTTCCTGCCAACCAACACCCTTTGACTATGAAGAGCTCCCCTGGATAGGATGGGTCCCCTGAGTCCCTCTCCCATCTGTGACAATGTTTCGTGCCTTGTTCTTGTGTGAGCCCCCATGCAAACAGCAGTGATTGTCCTGAGTTCATGAGTGTCACCATCGTGCCGTGCCCCTAAGACAGGATCTCATGCTTCACTTCCCTATTGCCTGGCTTTTACATTCATTTTCTGATATCTTCCCTGATCCTTGGAGTAGGTAACAAATGAGTATCCTGCTTAGTACTAGGGACCATAACCAGTGATGAATGTTAGGTAGAAAAGGCTGAGGGTCAAACTTAGGTTTTCCCTTAGTTTGGCTGGCTGCTGGATTAGTGGGTGGCTTGAAAAGAGGAATCCAGCAGTGAATGACAGGAGATTGATCCAACACCTTCTGGAAGGTACACCCAGCCAATAAATTATGGGTGTAAGCTTTGCTTTGTGTTCTCTTCCGACACAAGATCTTCACTTTTTGTACAGAGGAGAAAACCGAGGTACTGACTTAGTCTCTTCTTGATCAAATGTTGCTTACACTCTTTGCCCCTCAGCTGAGGCCTGGTCTTTGGACTCATCTATGCTTCACCCAATTTCAGTGAGACCCATGCAAACTTGCTTTAATTAAAACTCATGCTTGTTGCCTAAGCATGACTGACAAGTAAGCTTGATCTCGGTTCTCCAGCCCCTCAGTGATGCCAGATCACGCTGGCCTGTGTTCAGCAAGAATTTGGTAGGTTAGTTTAGCCTGACCCTCTATCCACATTTCCTTTTGGTCATTTCATGGAGCCAAGCCCATCGTGCTCCTTCACTGTGAGTCTTGCTTGCCCATGCTGTGTTATAACTATTTCTTTGTCAGCCCCAATTTCTCTCCCCTACTGCCACACCTCCTTGCAATGGTCCTTGGATGTCCTGCAACAACCCTCTCCCACTCCTGGAATAAAGTCTTACCCTCTTCAGAAAGGACCACTGAGGTCTTATTATCTAGATGCTTAGAGCCACGAGTGACAGTTCTGGCATTCTAAAGGAAGCCGGTCTGTAGTAATATAAGCAGCGGGGCTGCATCCCCGGCACCTGGCCGCCCACATGACTAGCTTATGCCCCGAAATAACAACACACAAATTGTATTCATTTAAACACTGCTTGGCCCTTTAGCTCTAGCCCTTACTGGCTGATTCTGATATCCCAATCAACCCATCTCTAATAATCTGTGAGCACCGGTCTTACCAGGAAGATTCTAGCCTACGTCCATCCTGGGTCGGAGCTTCATTGCGTGTGTCTGCCTGGGAGAGGGGAGGATGGCGTCTCTGCTCCAGAGAGCAGAGCTGTCGAGTCTCTGTCTGAGGTGTCTTACCTCACTTCCTCTCCCTCCCAGCATTCTGTTCTGTTTACTCCACCCACCTATGTTCTAAGCTATGAGCCCAAGCAGTTTGTTTATTACTTAACCAATGAAATCAAAGATTGCTATATGACACTCCCACATCACCGGTCTCCAGAATGTCGGCTCTCAATTACTGTGCCGGGGAAATGAATTGCTATGGCCAATTGCCACATCTAGACTCTTATACACGTCACTTATTTTATCCCAGTTACTGTTCAGATTATGACTGCCAGTGAGCAATAGGACTCTAGTCATTTGCTGATGAAGAATGAAGAAACTAGAACTCAGACAGGTTGGATTTCCCAACAATGTGTACTTGAGGATTTAGACCTTTACTCCCCCAATCTAGAGCCCATGGTTTTAAGAGTTCAGCAGTGTCTCTGGCTAGGAAATAAATGCTGTAACTCTACAGTGGTCTTAAATGTTCTAGCATGAAAGTTCCATGATTTTATTGAAAGCTCTTGTGGATTCTAGAAACTGAAGGATACAGAGTGAAAGAAAAGTGGTTTGGTATTATCAGAATTTCTATCCTGCCTCTTCGGGGACTAGATGTGGCCCATTTCCTTGATTAGACCATTCTGATAAGATCCTGAGTCTCTTGAAAATTGACTGCAGAGGCCAGGGAGATGACTCAGTGAGGTGCCGGCTATGAAAGCTTGAGGACCTGAGTTCAGTTCCTCAACAGTCACATAGAAAGCCATGCACAGCATCCCTGGGGGAGGAGAACATGGGTGTATCCTAGGAGCTCCCAGAGCAGCCAGCCTCACCAAATCAGTGACCTCCACATTCAGTAGAGACCCTATCTCAAATGAATGAATACATAGATAGACAGACAGACAGACAGACAGACAGACAGACAGATAGATAGATGATAGGTAGATAGACAGTTGATAGATAGATGATAGATAGGTAGGTAGGTAGGTAGGTAGGTAGGTAGATAGATAGATAGATAGATAGATAGATAGATGATAGATAGATAGATAGATAGATAGATAGATAGATAGATAGATAGATGTGGATACAAAAGATGGCTCTTTTCTGATAGAGCCATCAGAAAAGACACCTGACATCAATTGCTAGTATCCACTCCCATACCATATATATGTACCCATACCCACATGACACCTGACATCAATTGCTAGTATCCACTCCCATACCATATATATGTACCCATACCCACATACACATGTGTGCATATCCACACAAAGATGCATGCACACACACACACACAAACACAGGAAACAGGGACCCAGTATTTCTGTAGTGTGTATCTACATATTCCCAGATACATGTGAAATAAGAGCATTCACTAGTATCTCCCTTCCCGGGAATGGCCTGGCTCATATGGAGAAGTCTGTTACTGGGAGGAGGTGGGTCTGTCTATCACAAATGCTGCACACAGACTCTTTCACGGGGCAAATGTTGTCTTGTACCATTCAGGATAGGAGCCGGTAAAGACATATAAATAAATTTACATTTGATAAAATTAAGTAGTATTTTACATTTAGCTTCACAGGCATGCCACTCATGAGTAAATGTCCAGGAGTTGCATGGAGCAGCTGCTTGAGTGGCCAACACTGGATAACATTTTCTCCACAGCTCAGCCTTCTCCTAGAGAAGTCCATGTTGCACTGATGGAAATGTCCTTCCAAGAATTCAAGGAACATACACTTCCAATATTTGTTCATTTATTTTTTTAAAAAAAGATGGTCTAAAACTTTGATGGTCAACACCTTTTTATTTATCTGAAAACTACTTTGAGCAAAATTGTTTCTGAGACTTGAGACCCCAGAGGACAAAATGAAGGAAAGCAGCAGCAGTGAAGTAGAGGTGGTTAACTGGATATATCTCACCAGGAGCCCAGTCTCCAGAACACTCAAAAACCAATTTCTGGATGCTTTGCAAACCCCCAAACCAAAGGCTGCTGGAGCATCACAGACACTCTGCA
This sequence comes from Microtus ochrogaster, assembly GCF_000317375.1. Taxonomy (NCBI): domain Eukaryota; kingdom Metazoa; phylum Chordata; class Mammalia; order Rodentia; family Cricetidae; genus Microtus; species Microtus ochrogaster. Next base: position 8,609,362 of record NW_004949108.1, on the reverse strand, counting down.
GTCCTGAACCACTGTGAGAACTACTGAGAAGAAGAGAGAGCTATCAGAGCCCTCCCCACAAACCCCAGAATCTACAAACTGAACCCAGAAGTGAGGCTTATATTATGACAACAGTTGGATGCAAAGGTTTGCAGCATATGCCTTGTGCTGAGCTCCCGTGAAAAACACCGTGAAGGTGGTAAGAAGTGACCAAGTTCAATTGTTTCTCACTAGGCCTCCAGTTTGCTCTGCTCCCTGTTGGGAGCCAACTTCCTCCTAAAATCATTGCAGGAACCATCACCCTGGGGAGTCTGCAGAGAACCCCACACCCATAATTGTGTTAGGAATCGTTCTATTGACAGAGCCTACCCCACACCCAAATTGGCTGTTGATGGAGAGCTATCTGTTAGCGGAACCCACCACACATTCCAAACTACCTAGGGAACTAGGTGTGGCAACTCGTGACTTCCTGGCCTACAGTGACCTGACCGAAGGTAACCTCCTGGCTACGTGACCAACGTGAACCACGTGGCAAGAGCTCAGGCCCCTGTGCCCATCCCCCAACTCCTTACCCTATATAAAGCTGTACCCCATCTCTAATAAACGGAGGCTCTGACAAACTTAGCATGGCCTCCTTCTTGTCTCCTAGCCCATTTATCTTACAGATAGTGCCTCTCCGGGACCCTGGAATAACTGAACTGCCAGACTGGTTACTAACCCTAGACTAAGTAACCCGTCAAGGCAATCAACAGCTCCCTTTAGTCATACCCTGGTCTTCTCAACTTGCTAGTTTGGGGAAGCTGCTATAGACTTCGATCACTAGTGTTAGATAATTGGATGCTGTGGTAATTCATCCAGATCATGCAGGCAACTATCAAATCTGCTGAAATTCAGACATGCTCCAGTTAATAGCGGGGATGCATTCCAAGAATACATTGTTAGTTGATCTTGGGGCAAGAACATCACAGCGTGTTCTTAGACAAACCTACACGGTCCAGCATCCCACTCACCTAGATTCTATGGATCACTACCATCCAATTTATAGCTACTGGAACAGCCCTGTGCAAAATATGACTGCAGACTTCCATGATAATGGAAGAGAAAGTGAACTCATGGTCAAAATACTCTGGATAAACAAATTACCACAGCACATCACTGCTATTGCTTGTCTGCTGTGCTCTCCTCTCTCCCTCTCTCCTCCCTCCCTCTCTCTCTCCCTCCCTCCCTCCCTCCCTTCTTCCCTCTCTCTTTATTTTTCTGGATTCCTGCTTCTGGCCCCTTTTTCCTACAAGAGCCAGTGTGGTTGCCTTCACCTGCTTCAAGAGCTAAGCTGCACTTTCCTCACTAATGAAGTAATGTGTCTAAAGTTACCTTGAAATCCGTGAGATATGACTGCAAGGCAGTGATCGTGGGAGACAGGCATCAAGCCACCCTCGCTCTCACAACCTAGGCCCAGCCCAACAGAGAATCATCGTCAGCTACACAGGAACAATCAATCCAAATATGTCAGATTGTATCTATAATGCCACCGTATCCTTAGGATGATGTGACTTGCTGCCAATGGGGGAGCCATGGCTGAGCAGTACAGTGGGTTATTAATGTAGGCAATGATGTTGATTGAGTTCCATTATCTCGACGCCATGGAGCTTTGATGATGCATGTGTGCTATGTTCAACTATGAGAGCACTGGACGGAGGGATAAACAAATGGGTGACGAAACGAGTGAATGAGCGAGGAGCGAACGGACAAGAACGCTACTCTTTTATGTATCGCTCTTATTTGGAGGCTTTTATTTGTAACGTCTAAGACATATGGTATTTAGTGAATCTATCACAGTAACACATCATTAAACTGAGAAGTTTTAATTAAGTAATGAAGACATCGTGGGCCATCTTAATCTTTTTATGTTCGTACTATGATAGGTCATTTTGATGACAACTTTTATAGCGGTGATTAAATATTCTGATGATTTAGAAAACTCACAAATAATAAGGAATATTTCATCTTTATTTTATCATCAATGACATATCCAATTTAGCCTTGTGGCAGTCACCCAGGCTTTGTGTGTCTTCTCTTACTTCTTTTCACCTATCTGTACTCCCTAAAAGAGAAGCTTAAAATGCTGGTGGATTATCCCTGAAAGACAGAGGTGGGGCTGTAAGAAAAAAGACCTTGGTTCCCACTTAGATATGTAGAGGAACCCTATCCAAAGCAGCCACCGCCCATCTACACCACAGCTTTATCAACAGAAATCCAGATGATGACAGCTTGACATGTACTTCAAGGGAAGAAATCATTTTTATGGCATTTATCGGGGAAGGTCACCCTGTTGATGTCTGTAACTCTACTGGTATGGAGCCTATTTCTAAAGGAACAACGGTTAATTAAACAACATTGATTTTTAAATTTTTTTTATTTTTAGTGAGTTTATATTCAGACAAAAAAGTCTTGCTTTTATCTTATATTTGTTTGAGTCTAGATTTGCCTTTCTGGTCCTATTCATCCACCCACTGAAGTGCTAATTCACTTTGATTTCTCATTCCATGTTGATGTACATATGGTCCCCACTTTGGAAGAGCAGGGCAGTCTGTAGTCACTGCTATCCCCAGGGGACATTTTTGCATGGCCTGAGATCTGAAGGATATGGAAGACAGATTCCTGCATCCTCAGAACTAGATGGTACTTCATAGTGCACAGCGCCAGTTCATCTCCTTCCACGAAGGAAAGCAAGCTTCCCCAAGGGAAGTGATAACCAAGGCTAAGCCAACTTTCTTGATAAAATTACTGGCCAAAAAGTGGAGTAAACATGCCAAAATCCTATCATGGTGAGTTTATTTGGCAGGTGTGCTGGCCCTGTCTTAAGGAACTAAAGCCCCTTAAATGGGGTTCATATTTCCACCTTAGCTGCCTCAGACAAGATGGGAGGGTTGATAGAGGGGCTGTGTTAATAAGTAGCTGAGGTGATTCCACATCTTCTGAGCCTTAGATTTTGTAAACGCTGTTACAATGCAAGGAAGCACGTAGTTGCATGGAGGAAGCAGAGAACAAGGAGCATGCTTGGTCATATCAGGAGCAGAGAGAAGGTCCCACAGTCCTGGGATGATGTGGTTGTGATGAATACATTGGAAGCTCATGTTGGGCACTATGTCAAACTCCCCAGACACATGACCTATATATATGCTTGCTTCACTGTGATTCCGAAGTCAACTACTCTTTATCATTGGCCCATGCCCCATTGACATCCTCCCTAAAAGTATCCATCCTTCCAGCTCCAACCAACACCCTTTCTTTCCATCCAATGAGCATCTTCTCATTAATCTTGCTCCTCTTGGCACCCCAGCTCTGGTTGTTGCTGCAGATGATTTTTCCCCCAGCTCCAAGCCAGCTGCCTTTCTAGACTGTTTCGGATCCGTTTCGCACAGATATCCACATATCTTTCTCCTCAGTAGAACCACAAATGTCTAAGGTAGAAAGAGAAGAAACAAGGTGGAAAGAGAAGACATTCTTACAATGCTCTTACTGTGCGGAACCAATTCCTCCTCGTAGCTCACAGTTCATAGGCCGAGACAGCACAGGTGTCTGACCACACAGAATATATCAACTGGGATGGTAATGATCATGTCATCTGACTATAGTAAAAGGGGAAAGTTCATAAAATTCCTGTCACTAGTACATGCCTCCTCTGGCTTCTCATGGTCCTCTCAATCTTCCTGGGCAGGCAGGGAGCTCCTTGAAACTAGAAACCAGAGCGTTTTTTGTTTGCTTTTCTGCATTTGTCCCCTTATACTCTGTTATTAAAAAAAAAAAAAAAAAAAAAAAAAACTTCTCCAAAATGCATACTCTTTCCTTGGGAATCCATGTGAGAGACATAACTTCATGATCTTTAGACATAACTAAAAGAAGAACACATACAGACCTTGTCAGCTGTCTTTCCTGTCACCAATTCTTCAGTCCTGTCTCGGTCAAACCATTAGTAGCTGTCCATGAACCCAGGCCACTCTCACTTCCAGCACAGTGGACCACCAGAGAAACCGCTCTTACCAGGGATGTTTCTGTCTCCATCATCCGTCAGGATCCCTCCTGGGTGAGAGGTGTGCTGTCCCAGCCATCCACTCAAGAGTGGTTTGAATAGAATGCACAGGCCCACCTGTAAGCTGGACCTGGATTTTCTCTTCCTTAGTCAGCTGCTCATCAGAAATACCTCAGCTGACCAAGGTCACGGGTTGAGAGAAAGGAGCCAACAAGGCATTAGGAGTCTGTTTTAGAGTGTGAGCCTTCCTGTCATGTCATGCACTCATAGCGCAAACCTCTTGTGTTATATGATTTCCTTTCATTGTTGCTGTTGTTAGCTTTCCAGATGCCTAGTCATCTCCCAGGTGCCTAGTGATACATAGCTGATCATGACAGGCTCCGATCTCATGGTCATCTAACATTCCGTGGCTAAATAAACCTGGTTTCTACCAGAATTCAGTCGCGAGCCAAAAGCTAGTTTTCAAAAGGAAAATGACACAAAACTGAGACCAAAGCCTTGCTCCCAAATTCTGCAGGACTGCTGTGATCTCGGGGTGGATACATTTCAGAAGCTCCATAGAGCTTCCTTCCCATCCACTCACACATGTGTAGAGATACAAGTCTTTAATCCCGGTGCTGGGAAAGCAGAGACAGGTGGATCTCTGGGTGTCTAAAGCCAGCCTGGTCTACATAGAGAGTTCTAGGACAGCCAGAACTACATGGAGAGATCCCGGCTCAACAAAACAAACAAAATAAATTAATTAAATAAATTTTTTTTTTTTTTGTTTTTTTTTTTGTTTTTCGAGATAGAGTTTCTCTGTGGCTTTGGAGCCTGTCCTGGAACTAGCTCTGTAGACCAGGCTGGTCTCGAACTCATAGAGATCCGCCTGCCTCTGCCTCCCGAGTGCTGGGATTAAAGGCATGCGCCACCACCGCCCGGCCCAAACCTGTATCTTTTATAGACGTGTATTTGACTGTAATGCTATAGGATTGAGGGTAGAAAACTACTGGAGATTCCTCACCAAATTAACACCATAGCAAACAATTTTTCCAGCACTTTTTTCTTACGATCCAATCTATATAGCATTACAGGTGACTAAAGAAAGGTCCTCAGAAGAAATGCTGTGTAGGCCCATATTTCTTTATGGTGTGGCAGCCAGGCTCTGAAGCCATAGGTCCGCCTGAGGTGGTCATGTAACCTGCAGACAGCCTCAACAATAGCCAGGATGTGCTGCTCCTTCTTTTGTTATATATGTAGATCGCCTGGGGAGAGGTGTTTGCTGAAGCTGATGATTGAATTGCAGGTGCTGACCCTAGCTGCACGTTCCCGGAAAGAGAATATTAATGAGGTATCCACCTAGGTTGAGTGGGGCACTAAGAGATGTTTTAGTAGGTCTTCAGGAGAAAGAAGCCTGAGATGCCCTTCCATGATGACCGTGTAAGCTGTGTCTGGTTATTCCTTGTGCCTCCATACCAGTCCAGTTAGGGAAAATAGTTTTCTATGTTGAGGCCCATGGGCCCTAACAATGCTGCCGCTGAAATCCACGCTGGCTCACTGAATTTTGTACCTGATTTGTCAGAGACAGCACAAAGTCCAGCAACTTCTCTTTACCTTCAGTGGGTATTTTCATGTGGCCCCCAGCAGTTAAAGGAAAAAAAGAAAAATCACTTTGTAAAGCCCAAGGTGGTGACCCATGGCTTTTATAGGGTGTTTTGCTACCTGCTAGTTTTCACACGTCTGACTAACGTGTCCAAAAGACATCTTTCTTACCTCAAGACTGAATCAATAGAGTCATCAATATGATGGACTGGCTAAATGTCAAGTGACATCGCAGACGGCAGAGCAGACAGAGCCTTGGCCCAACACTGTGACAGCATACTTTCGGCCGTGCTCAACAAAGGCCAACGGGTGGTAATGTGCTTCTGAGCTGGTTTGGAGATAAAGGAATTGTCTTGATCAATCATTTTATGTCATGTCCTCGGACCTGTGTTGAGTGACTGCAATCACAAAGTCACAGGAGAGATGGTGACTGAAATGGCAAACTGCTTCTGCCTGAATTTACATAATGAAGCCATTCCCTCAGACCCAGCTGACTTCTGTGGCAGAAAAACTGCTGAGCTAGAGGGATGTGGGAGCTGGGAGTCTGGCTGAGGCAAGGGAACATATGGTGGGCAACACCTCTTCTCCTGCTGCAGGTCTTTAGTGGTGACATCCATCTCTGCAATTAGGCAGCACTATTTCTGCTTTCCTATCTTGACAGGTAGAGAAAGGTCCAGAGGTGCTGCCTAGCTTTCCCTAGGAGATTCGTCCTTATGCCTTGGGTTAGAGAGCCAAGGTCAAGATTTTGCCAGCTGTCATTTTTTTTAAAAGTACTGTATTTATTTATTTTTCATGTGAGTGCTCTGTCTGAATATATATGTACCATCTCTGTGCTTGGTGCCTGTGGAGGTCATAATAGGGCATTAGTCCCCTGAGACTGAAGTTATGGGTAATTACCAATCACCATGTGGGTACCAGAAATTGAACCTGGTCCTCTACAAGAGCAACAAGTGCTCTTAACAATGGAACCAACTCTCCAGCCCCTAGTTGGCAAATTTTAAATTTAACAAAGGAAGAAGAAGGAGAAGAAAAGGAAGAGGAAGGAGAAGAAGAAGAGGAAGAAGAAGAAGAGGAAGAAGAAGAAGAAGAAGAAGAAGAAGAAGAAGAAGAAGAAGAAGAAGAAGAAGAAGAAGGAGAGGGAGAGGGAGAGGGAGAG